>NC_073378.1:138806269-139021269 GCF_028641065.1 Leucoraja erinaceus | reverse complement strand
CCCTGAAACCTGAATTTGACCCTAACCCTAACACCTAAAAAACCCTAACCCTGAACTGTACTTCATCTAACTGCTCAACCCTAACCCTGCACTGAACCCGCCCCTAAACCCTAACCCTAAGGTCTACACCAACCTAAAATAGAGAGCAACCCAAAACCTAACCCATCACTAACCCTAACCCTAAAACACCACACAGACAGAGAGGAACCCTCTGCAAAGAGTCATAAAGACTGCAAGAGGATTATCCGAAACTAACCCACACCCCCCTACCCTAACACTAACCCTACACAGCGCTAACCCTAAAGAAGAACCCTAGAGAGAACCACCAGAGACACACCTAACCCAACACTAACCCTAACCCAAACCACAAAAACTGCACATACAACCCCAGGCACAGATGAGCTAACAGCTAACACAAACAGAAACCTTTTTTAAACCTAACCCTGCCACAGTGAGCCTCTTGGCCAAAACAAAATGAATTGATGGCCTGACCTAACCTAATAGCATATCATAGTATATTATATTATACCTAACCCTGGGCCCCTACCCAATTTACAATGCAACGACACTTTTATATAGGGTTTGTGTAATTTACAATGCCTCACCCTAACCCTTTATATAACCTTACCCTAACCCTAACCTTTTTTAGTTCTAGATAAGTATATGTTTTTATAGAACCTATGTGTCTTCCCTAACCCCTAACCCTAACATAACTTGACTTGAACCTGAAAAAACCTAACCCTAAGTTCCTAACCCTATCCACCCTAACCACAAATGGCAAAACCCTAACCCTACCTTTTAACCTTTAAACCCTAACTAACCCTAACCCTAAACTAAACTAACCCTAACCCTACTAAACCTAACCCTAAACCCCTAAACCTAACCCTAAACTAAACTAACCCTAAACTAAACTAAACTAAACTACCTAACCTAAAACCTAACCCTACACTACCAAACCCTAACCCTAACCCTAACCTAACTAACCCCTAACTAACCTAAACTACACTAACCCTACTAACTAACACTAAACTAACACTAACCTAACTACTAAAACTAACCCTACCCTAAACTAAACTACACTAACTAACCTAAACTAACTAACCTAAACCACTAAACCTAACCCTAAACTACCTAAACTAACCCTAAACTAACACTAACCCTAAACTAAAACCTAAACCACTAAACAAAAACTAACACTAAACCTAACCCTAACCCCTAAACCCTAAACCCTAACCCTATAAACTAAAATTACACTAACCTAACCAAAAACCCTAAACTAACACTAACCCTACCCCTAACCTAAACCCTAACCCTACCCTTACCCCTAACCCTAACCCTAACCCTAACCCTAACCCTAACCCTAACCCTAACCCTAACCCTAACCCTAACCCTAACCCTAACCCTAACCTTAACCCTAACCCTAACCCTAACCCTAAACCTAACCCTAACCCTAACCCTAAAACTAACCCTAACCCTAACCCTAAACCTAAACCCTAACCCTAACCCAAACCCTAACCCTAAAACTAACCCTAACTAACCCTAACCTAAAACCCTAACACTACCCTAAACTAACACTAACCTAAACTAAACTAACCCTAACACTAACCTAACCTAACTAAACTACCCTAAACTAACCCTAAAACTAACCTAACCCTAACCTAACCCTAACCCTAACCCTAACCTAACCCTAACCCTAACCCTAACCCTAACCCTAAACCCAAACCTAACCCTAAACCCTACCCCTAACACTAAACTAACCCTACACTAAACCCTAAACTAAACTAAACTAACCCTAAAACCCTACTAACCTAACACTAACTAAACTAAAACTAACCCTAAAGTAAACTAACCCTAAACTACAACTAAATTAAACTGCAACCCTAACCCTAAACACTAAACTAACATTAAACTACTATAAACTAACCTAACCCACACTAACCCTAAACTAACCCTAAAACTAAACCCTAACCCTAAACTAAACTAAACTAAACCTAAAACCCTAAACTAAAACTACACTACCCTAACACTAAACCTAACCCTACACTAAACGACAATAACCCTAAATAACACTAAACTAACCCTAAACTAAACTAAACTAACCCCTAACCCTAAACAACCTACCCTAACCCTAAACCCTAACCTAACCCTAACCCTAACCCTAAACCTAGCCCTAACCCTAACCCTAACCCTAACCCTAACCCTAACCCTAACCCTAACCCTAACCCTAACCCTAACCCTAACCCTAACCCTAACCCTAACCCTAACCCTAACCCTAACACTAACTAACCTAAAACTACACTAACCCTACCCTAACCCTAACCTACTACTAACCTAACCCTAAAACCAACCTAAACTAACCTAACCTAAAAACCCTAAACTAAACTAAACTAAACTAAACCCTAAACTAAACCTACACCTAACCCTAAACTACACTAAACCTCTAACCCTAAACTACACTAAACTAAACTACACTAAACTACACTAAACTAAACTAAACTAAAACTAAACTAAACTACACTACACTAAACTAAACCAAACTACACTACACTAAACTACACTAAACTAAACTAAACTAAACTACACTACACTAAACTAAACTACACTAAAACTACACTACACTAAACTACACTAAATACACTAAACTAAACTAAACTACACTACACTACACACTAAACTACACTAAACTAAACTACACTAAACTACACTAAACTACACTAAACTAAACTACACTAAACTAACTAAACTAAACTAAACTACACTAAACTACACTACACTAAACTACACTAAACTAAACTACTAAACTAAACTAAACTAAACTAAACTACACTAAACTACTCTAAACTAAACTACACTAAACTAAACACTAAACTACACTAAACTAAACTACACTAAACTAAACTACACTAAACTACTCGAAACTAAACTACACTAAACTACTAAACTACACTAAACTACACTAAACTACTCGAAACTAAACTATACTAAACTACACAAAACGACACTAAACTAAACTACACTAAATTACACTAAACTAAACCACACTAAACGACACTAAACTAAACGACACTAAACTACACTAAACTACACTACACTAAACTACACTAAATTACACTAAACTACACAACACTAAAATATACTAAATTACACCAAACTACACTAAACTAAGCTAAACTAAACTACACTAAACTAAACTACATTAAACTACACTAAACTAAACAAACTAAACCCTATAACATCAGTGTTCTCCGTTTCCATGCAGATCGCAAGCCCTTGGCCCTTGGACCATTTTCAGTTAACCCAGTGAAAGCAATGTAATTCAGAGAAATGTAATTCTTTGAAACCACATTTTGTAAATGTTTTGCATAACGTATTTTGTTTTTTTTCCTGTTTATAAAGAACAGGGTATAATTATAGAATTGAAGATTCCTTTCCTTTATATTAGTGCCTACCCTCTGGCTGTAAATCCTCTGGCTGTAAATGAATCCAATCACTTTCTTCCACTCTGCATGTCCAAAGTGGTCCCCATCTGACGTCCCATGTGTCCGTTACTGAGGATGGAGTCTCCCTCATTCTCGTTGCTTGAACACTATCGCTCACCATCCCCACCACTACTATCACCTTTGCTCTCCTTGCCCCATTTAGTTTGTCATACAGCACGGAAACTGGCCTTTCAGCCCAACTTCATACCGACCAAGGTGCCCCATTTAAACTAGTCCTATTTCCAGATTTTGGCCCAAATCCCACTCCATCTTTCCGATCCATATCTCTGCCTAAATGTATTTTAAACTGCATTTTGACTATCGGTTCAGTTCATGTTTTTGGAAACATATTGTCAAGCTCGAAAGGATTCAGAAGCGATTTAGGAGGATGTTGCCAGGACTAGAGGGTGTGAGCTATAGTGAGAGGATAAGTAGGCTGGGTCCTTATTCCATGGAGTGCAGGAGGATGAGGGAGTTCTTATAGAGGTGTACAACATCGTGAGAGGAATATATCGGGTTGATGCATTGAGTCTTGCCCAGAGTAGGGGATTCGAGGTACAGACGGCATATGTTCAAGATGAAGTGGAATTATTTAATAGGAATCCGAGGGTTAACGTTTTCACACCAACGATGGTGGGTGTATGGAACAAGGTGTCAGAGGAGGTAGTTGGAGCTGGGACTATTCCATCATTAAAGAAACGGTTAGACGGATACATGGATAGGACAGGTTTGAAGGGATTTGGACCAAGCTCAGGCAAGTGGGACTGTGATAGCTGGGACATTGTTTTTTTAAATTTTTTTTAATCAAAAATATTTATTCAAATATTAAAATAGTATTTACAATATAATAAAACAAAACACCACCATAATACAAGACGAACACATATGGTAAGCAACTGCTAAACAACTATATTGCAATCCTTGCCCAGGATACATTCAACCCCCCTCGGTACCCAGCGGTCGCGGAACCTCCTCAGGGTGCCCGTAGACAGGGAGTATTCCCTTTCCATCCGCACCCGGGCACGGACGTATCCCCTTAAAAGGGGGCAGGCAGCCGGCTCGGGTAGAGCCCTCCACCGTCTGGCGCCTTGACTCACGGATGGCCAGCTTGGCCAGACCCAACGAAGACATCTTCAGCCCTACCCTCTCCTAGCTGGGACATTTTGGGTTTGGTTTGAAGTAAAAAGGCACTGCAAATGGTTGTTTGGGGTTTTTGGGTTGAAGTAAAAAGGCACTGCAAATGGTGTAGTGCGTACAGTTTTGGTCTCCTGATCTGAGGAAAGACATTCTTGCCATAGAGGGAGTACAGAGAAGTTTCACCAGACTGATTCCTGGGATGTCAGCACTTTCATATGAAGAAAGTCTGGAAAGACATGGCTTGTACTCGTTAGAATTTAGAAGATTGAGGTGGGATCTTATAGAAACTTACAAAATTCTTAAGGGGTTGTACAGGCTAGATGCCGGAAGATTGTTCCCGATGTTGGGGAAGTCCAGAACAAGGGGTCACCGTTTAAGGATAAGGGGGAAACCTTTTAGGACCGAGATGAGAAAAAACATTTTTCACGCAGACAGTGGTGAATCTCTGGAATTCTCTGCCACAGAAGGTAGTTGAGGCCAGTTCATTGGCTATACTTAAGAGGGAGTTAGATGTGGCCCTTGTGGCTAAATGGATCAGGGGGTATGGAGAGAAGGCAGGTACTGGATATTGAGTTGGATGATCAGCCATGATCATATTGAATGGCGGTGCAGGCTCGAAGGGCTGAATGGCCTACTCATGCACCTAATTTCTATGTTTCTATGTTTCTATGGTTCTAAATGGTTGTTTGGGGATTTTGGGTTGAAGTAAAACGGCACTGCAAATGGTTGTTTGGGGTTTGGGTTGAAGCAAAAAGGCACTGCAAATGGTTGTTTGGGTGTTTTGGGTTGAAGTAAAAAGGCACTGCAAGTGGTTGTTTGGGGGGTTTCGGTTGAAGTAACAAGGCACTGCAAATGGTTGTTTTAGGGGGATTGGGTTGAAGAAAAAAAGGCATTGCAAATGGTTGTTTAGGGGGTTTGGTTTGAAGTAAAAAGGCACTGCAAATGGTTGTTGGGTGGTTTAGGACGAAGTAAAAAGCCACTGCAAATGTTTATTTGAGGGTTTGCGGTTGAAGTAAAAAGGTACTGCAAATTAGTTTTTTGGCGTTTTAGGTTGAAGTAAAAAGGCACTGCAAATGGTTGTTTGTCCAAACTTGACAACTACTGGTTGTCCAAACTTGACAACCAGTCTGAAGAAGGGTTTCGGCCCGAAACGTTGCCTATTTCCTTCGCTCCATAGATGCTGCTGCACCCGCTGAGTTTCTCCAGCTTTTCTGTGTAACCTTCGATTCTCCAGCATCTGCAGTTCCCTCTTTAACATTGACAACTACCTGTTTGCACTATATTGATTTTTGATAAAAACGCTACCACTTATGGCTATGATTTTTGGCCATCTTAATCAGTTCCCCCTCTGCTCATCAGGTGCAGAGGATTCTTCCCATCAATGATAAATAAAAGTGTTATTAATGTTTTATAAATGTTGAGAATTTCTCCCCTGTCAATCACGCCATGAAGGCCACACCTTTTCCGGTGGGAGGGGAAGTGATTATAAAATCCGGAAGTGTGGGTGTGGCTCAGTCTCTGCATGATTGGGGAGGGAGAGGTCAAGACTGTCTCATCTGTGAATCAACTGAACACACTGAATGTCTAATAAACTGTTTTACGTGGTTTTATGGTGGTTTCACGCTGCTAGAAATGGTATCAAACTGCATTTGAATGTGGTGGCCTTGCGCCCTTCCTGCAATGGTATGAAACTGCATTTGAATTTGGTGGCCTTGCGCCCTCCTTGAAATTATATGAATCTGCACTTGAATTTTGTGACCTTGCACCCTGCTTGAAGTGGTTGGAAAATGCACATGAATTCGGTGGCCTTGCACCCTGCTTAAAGTGGTAAGAAACTGAACCTGAATTTGGTGGCCTTGCACCGTGCTGAAGTGGTATGAAACTGCACTTGAATTTGATGGCCATGTACCCTGCTTGAAATGGTAGGAACATGGATTTGAATTTGGTGGCCTTGCACTCTGCTTGAAATGGAATTTCAAGGAATAGCCGTGAGTCAACTGCCAGCCCACCAGCCGTGAGTGAACTGCCAGCACATCAGGCTTGAGGGTCTGAGCTGCCACCCCAAGAATCAATTTGGCCCACAATGTCCATAATAGCCCTCTGGAGACCAGTAATCCCTGCAGCCAACAACACCCATACAAGCGAACCAGAACCCCCCCCACCCCCCATAAGGCGGCTGTCCCTCAACATTTCGGATTGGGACTCGCCTTCTGACTTCAAAGATCTGAGAAATTCTACCTGCCCCAGTGATGCCTCGTTACGCCAGCACTTATTGTATATCTGGTATTCGCCAGCACCTACAGTTCTGAAGACTTCGTAACTCGGGAAAGGTAATGGCACCCCTTACGTAGGAAGCATTAATGTAGGACTTAATGTCCCGTGGTGTACCGATCTTTTTGGTAGCATGGACAGTTTCACATCTGTGTGAACGGTCTTAATGAAATTGTACAGAGAAGGTTGAATACGTTTGAAGATTACATTACAATAGTTGGCTTTGTAGACAGTGAAGAAGGTCATCAAGAATTACAACGATCTTGATAAGCTAGATCATTTTCTTCAGGTGTACACCATATAACCATATAACCTGTTACATATGCTACATATTCATTGTAGCAGTCCCAACCTCCTGCACTACTTTGTATCAGGCACACTCACCACACACACCCACACTGTGATTAGGTATGTAAGCACTTTTAGTATCACTACGCCACACAGACAAAGGAGCTGAATAAAGGAGTACAATAAGGCAACTGAAACAACCTGAATTGTGTCGTTTATTATCAGGATATCAAACACGAAGACACAACATGGTGGCAGCGGTGACTTTCGAGTAAAAAACCGCGCTATTGTGAATCGCTATTGGGAATTAGGAACAGCGGCTGCAGAGAAATTGATTTTTTTTGTGCACCCGCCTAACAGCACAAGATGGCGGCCTCCACAGCGGCTGTTGCCGCAGCAATGAACCTCCACCCTACGATGAACTGGGACGCCGATGATGTGGCGGAGGCGTTCAAGAAATTCAAACAAAAGAGCCAGCTGGCATTCAAAAGCTTCCTGAAAGCTTTACTCTCAAAACGTGACCCTGGCTCCACCTTAAAGGCTCCAAAGCAGACATTTTCTAGGCATGCAAACAAACAAGCAAGCCAAAGAAGCTGCTGGAACTGCGGTACAGAGCATGCATTTGACGATCGCAGGGAGTGCCCAGCATACGGGACTACCTGCAACTCCTGTGGGAGGCCTAACCACTGGAAGAAAATGTGTAGGTCAACAAAATCATACAGCACCAAGCCAAAGCAGCAATGGTCAAAGAACGATAGAAATACGAGAAGGAAACAAATACACGCACACGTCCAACAGGAAGAGGAGATAACCTCAGATACCTCTGAGGAAGAATTCCTTTCCGTTGGGACCATTGACGTCCACGAAATGGGAAACAACAAACCACATAGCAACAGAGATGAAGCATATACTATAATACAACTACAGAAAAAAGTGGGAAAGAAAAGAACAACGATTAATCTAAGGCTCAAAATTGATACTGGAGCCCAGAGCAATATCTTACCAGTCAATCTTTACGGAAAGATATTCCCTGAACACATGACAAAAGATGGCAGCGTCAGGAAAGGAATCCTTGGAAGTAGCGATGTAGTCCTAGCTGCATACGGAGGTTCCATAATCCCACAGCTAGGCAAAACAATCATAGCAGGAACATACAAAGGGAAAGAAGTGAAATGCCCCTTCTACATCACTAAATCGAAAGGACCTGCTATTCTCGGCCTGAACACGTGCCAAAGACTGAAGATTGTGTCAATCAACCATGAAATCAAGACAAACTCCTGCAGAATTGACAGAAACATACCCATCAAAAACCGGCCGCCCATCAGGAACAAAGAAGAATTGATTGACATGTACCCAGAGTGTTTTGACGATACCGTTGGTTGTTTTGAGGAATACGAATACCATATCACAGTAGACCCCAGTGTGAAACCAGTGATCCACCCACCCACCCCGCCGTGTTCCCCTTGAACTGAAAGAGAGGCTAAGGGAACAACTAAACGAAATGGAAAAAAAGGGCATCATCACAGCAATAACTAAACCAACTGATTGGGTAAATTCAATTGTTGTCAAAGAAAAGCCAAACGGAAAACTAAGGATATGCCTTGATCCCAGGGATCTGAACAATGCATTGAAGCGCGACCATTATCCAACTCCAACCCTTGAAGAGATCACACCAGCACTGGCCGGTTCCAAGGTGTTCAGCAAGCTGGATGCTAGCAATGGATATTGGAACATCAAAATAGACCGAAAGTCATCAATGCTCACCACTTTCAACACGCCATTTGGCAGATTCAGATTCAACAGGCTCCCATTCGGGCTGAAGGTGAGTCAAGATGTCTTCCAGCGGAAAATAGATGAAACATACAAAGGCTGTAAAGGGGCAATCGGGATAGCAGATGATATCCAAGTATACGGCAGAGATGAAAACACGCATGATTACAACCTCCATGAGGCTATGGAAAAAACTCGAAGAGCCGGCATAAAGTTCAATGCAGACAAATGCATAATCAAAGAAAGGGAGTGCAAATTCATTGGACTGATTTACTCTGCAGAAGGAGTGAAACCGGACCCTACAAAAGTGGATGCTATCAACCACATGGAGGAACCCAAAGACAAGAAACAGCTAAGAAGTTTCCTAGGGCTCATACAATACATGGGAGTCTGCATACCTAAGCTTGCTAATCACACAGCAAATCTCCGTGAATTGATGAAAGACGACGCTGAATTTGATTGGTGTGCTTCACATAGCCAAGATTTTGGAAAAATAAAACAACTCATCAGCAAAGAAACGATCCTGCAGTACTATGACAGACAGAAACCTGTAACACTCCAAGTTGATGCCTCCATGAGAGGAGTTGGAGCAGTACTGATACAAAATGGCCGACCTATTGCGTATGCATCCAAAGCACTCACTCCTACAGAATCAAGGTACGCAAACATAGAGAGAGAACTCTTAGCAGTAGTCTATGGCTGCGAGAAATTTCACACTTACCTATATGGAAGGTATTTCGACATTGAAACAGACCACCGCCCTCTAGAACAAATCGAAAAAAAAAACCTCACCAAAGCACCAGCCAGACTACAGAGACTATTACTGAGGCTACAGCACTACGACTACAACATCAGATACAAGCCAGGAAAAGACCTGCTGCTAGCTGACGCCCTCTCCAGACTATCAACACATGACAAACAAGAGATGGAAGGGCTGAGCATAAAGATCCACCACATTGTGAGTGTGACAAGCGTGAAGCTGGAACAGATCAAAGAGGAAACAGCCAGAGATGAAGAACTCCAGCTCCTCACCCAAATGATAATACAGGGGTGGCCAGAAAAGAGACAACAAGTTCAACCTCTCCTCCGCGAATACTGGACCATCCGTGATGATATTTCGGTAGAGAATGGAGTCCTGATGGCCGGATCACGAATCATCATACCCAAGTCCATGAAAAAAGAAATCCTCGAAAAGATCCACCAGGGACACTTAGGAATGGAAAAGTGCAGACTCCGTGCTAAATCCGCTGTGTACTGGATAGGCATGTACAAGGACATAGAAAAGCTGGTATCTACATGCCACATATGCCAAAAATACAGGAATTCACAACAGAAGGAGGAAATGACACCCAGTGATATCCCAAGCCGGCCATGGCAAACCATCGGAGCAGACCTGTTCACAGAGAACCAGCAATGGTATTTGATTATGGCCTGCTACTACTCTAAATTCCCATTTGTGAGAAACGTAAAGGACTTGAAAGCTAAAACAATTGTGTCAATTGTTAGAGGGTTGTTTGCAGAGCAAGGAATACCTGAGCAGATCGTATGTGACAATGGAACCCAATTCACATCTCGGGAATTCAGAGAGCTAGCCACCGAATACGGGTTCAAAATCACAACATCTTCACCACATTACCCAAAGGGCCATGGGTTTATTGAAAGGCAAGTACAGACAGCCAAGAAAACAGTAATAAAATGCCGAGAGGCAAAGGAGGATCCAAACCTGGCACTTTTATCCTTACGGGCAACTCCACTAAAGGCTGACATGAAGTCTCCTGCAGAAATGCTAAATGGCAGGAAATACAAAACCACCCTGCCAAGCAAAATCCAACCCCCTATCGACCAAGAAGAAACAAGGGCAAAATTGGCAGCTGCCCAGGAGGAGGGGCTGAAACAATACAACAAAAATGCACAGTACTTGCCTGAACTATTTCAAGGCCAAAACGTACATGCTCAGGATCCAACAACAAAGAAATGGACCCCAGCACAAATCACCAGCAGGGCTGGAACCCCAAAATCATATATCATAGAGACAGAACCGGGCAGGCAGTTGAGACGAAACAGAATTCACATCCGCCCGACACCTGAAATGTCAACACCTGCAACTTCAAAGACAACACCAGCAACTCCTAGGACACCACCCACAGCAGCAGCAACACCTACCATTGATGACAACACATTCTCACAAACTGCTACCAGTGAGTCATATAGTCAACCAGCACCAACCAACGGCCAGGAAACAACTCAACAAGTTACCAATACATCGAGTGCAACACTGCAGGCAACAACCAGATCTACTAGATCCAGGAGCAACATCTTACCCCCAGCGCGTTATCGCTAGCACTGGAAGGGACAAGTCACGCCAAGACATGACTCTTGACTGGCTACGCACTACCTGAAAGAAAACAAGCTGCCATTATATATTTTGTTGTGTAGTATAGTAGAAAGCAGAATGCCATGAATGTGGGCAGAATAATCCCACGGTATCTGCTACAGGATTGCCACCCTCGCTCTGGCAATCCTCTAGTGTCACTAATTTTTGTTCCTTTCTTTTGAGAAGGGGGGATGTTACATATGCTACATATTCATTGTAGCAGTCCCAACCTCCTGCACTACTTTGTATCAGGCACACTTACCACACACACCCACACTGTGATTAGGTATGTAAGCACTTTTAGTATCACTACGCCACACAGACAAAGGAGCTGAATAAAGGAGTACAATAAGGCAACTGAAACAACCTGAATTGTGTCGTTTATTATCAGGATATCAAACACGAAGACACAACATAACCATATAACAATTACAGCACGGAAACAGGCCATCTCGGCCCTACAAGTCCATGCCGAACAAATTTTGTTCCCATTAGCCCCACCTGCCTGCACTCGTACCATAACCCTCCATTCCCTTCTCATCCATATGCCTATCCAATTTATTTTTAAATGATACCAACGAACCTGCCTCCACCACTTCCACTGGGAGCTCATTCCACACCGCCACCACTCTCTGCGTAAAGAAGTTCCCCCTCATATTACCCCTAAACTTCTGTCCCTTAATTCTGAAGTCATGTCCTCTTGTTTGAATCTTCCCTATTCTCAAAGGGAAAAGCTTGTCCACATCAACTCTGTCTATCCCTCTCATCATTTTAAAGACCTCTATCAGGTCCCCCCTTAACCTTCTGCGTTACAGAGAATAAAGACCTAACTTATTCAACCTATCTCTGTAACTTAGTTGTTGAAACCCAGGCAACATTCTAGTAAATCTCCTCTGTACTCTCTCTATTTTGTTGACATCCTTCCTATAATTTGGCGACCAAAATTGTACACTCTGCGAAATGCCGACCCTTCTACTTACCCAGAGAACTAACATCTGTCTTCATAACCGCTGTCTATGTACCACCGAGCGCGGACGTGAAGGAGGCTATGACAGTGCTCTACAACAACATCAGTGAGCAGCAGAGGGAACATCCAGATGCTTTCTTCATGACAGCTGGGGATTTCAACCAGGCAAGTCTTAAATCTGTTCTGCCTAAATTCTACCAGCATGTGAACATTGCAACCAGGGGGAAGAACAAACTAGACCTGGTGTACACCAACATTAAATATGCATATAAAGCAGCCCCCCCTCCCCCATATCGGCAACTCTGACCACTTAGCGGTCATGCTCACACCTGCATATAGACCCAGGGTGAAACAGGACAGGCCAACGGTCAAAGAAGTCAGAACATGGCCACAGGGAGCTACGGCAGCACTACAAGACTGTTTTGAAACCACACAGTGGGCCATTTTCAGAGAGGCAGCAACAGATGACAGTGGCATCAACCTCCAAGAATATACAGAATCCGTCATCGCATACATCAATAAATGTATTGAGGATGTAACGGTGGTAAAAACCATCAGGAGGCGTGCCAATCAGAAACCTTGGCTAACTGGGGAAGTGTGTTCCCTACTGAGAATCCGGAATGCGGCATTCAAATCTGGGGACAACGAAGCATACAAACTGGCAAGGGGTAACCTATCCCGGGGGATCAGGGAAGCGAAGAGGCTGTACGGACAAAAACTCAATAGCCACTTCGCAAATGACAAAGACACACGTCGCTTGTGGCAGGGATTTCAGACCATCACTGACTACAAGCCCCCCCCGCTGCGGATATGCCAAAACAACCCCTCCCTACCAGATGAACTGAACGAGTTCTACGCACGGTTTGAGGTTAAAAACAGCACCCAGACACGTGCACTACTGCCATCTCCCAGTGACCAGTCGCTCAGGCTGTCCGCAGCCAGAGTTAAAAAGGCCTTTGCCAGCGTCAATCCACGCAAAGCTGCAGGGCCGGACAACATTCCTGGATGCGTTCTAAGAGACTGTGCCGAGCAACTGAAAGATGTCTTCACAGACATTTTTAACATCTCACTCAGCCAGGCAGTAGTGCCGAACTGTCTTAAGAGTGCCACCATCGTCCCTGTCCCGAAGAAACCAAACCCAGCCTGCCATAATGACTTTCGACCAGTGGCCCTAACACCCATTGTAATGAAGTGTTTTGAGCGACTAGTTATGCAGCACATCAAAAATAGTCTACCTGCCGACCTAGACCCACTGCAGTTCGCCTACAGAGCCAACCGATCCACAGAGGACGCAGTCTCAACAACACTGAACCTCGTATTGTCACATCTCGATCGGAAAAATACCTATGCCAGGATCCTCTTCATAGACTTCAGCTCTGCTTTCAATACAATCATTCCGCAGCAGCTGGTGGAGAAGTTGGAGCTGTTGGGGGTTGATGCTGGCACATGTAGCTGGGTCCTGAACTTTCTGTCGCAACGGCAGCAGACAGTCAGGGTGGGCAGTAGGACATCAAAAACCATAGCCGTGAGCACTGGCTCACCCCAAGGCTGTGTCCTAAGCCCCCTTCTGTTTAGTCTGCTGACACACGACTGTACTGCCAGACTCAATAACAACTTCATCAACAAGTTCGCTGATGACACAACAGTAGTGGGTCTCATCAGTGACAACGATGAATCGGCGTACAGGATGGAGGTGGAGCTGCTCACAGGTTGGTGCAAATCCCACAACCTCATTCTTAACGTGGGAAAAACTAAGGAGATGGTGGTTGACTTCAGGAGGGCGGGGAAACAACACCATACACCTCTGCACATCGACGGAGCTGATGTGGAAAGGGTCAGCAGCATAAAGTTCTTAGGACTACATCTGTCTGATGACCTGACGTCCACGGCCAACACCACAGCTCTGGTCAAGAGAGCCCAGCAGCGACTTCACCCTCTCCGAAGACTATGTAAAGCAGGCCTCCCCACCACACACCTACGGACTTTTTATAGGGGGACTGTCGAGAGCACACTGACATACGGCATCACTTCCTGGTTCGGGAGCTGCAAGGCGTACGAACGGCACCAACTGGACAGAATAGTGAAGACCGCAAGCGGGATTATTGGTGCTCCACTCCCCTTCCTGCTGGACATATACAAGAAGAGATGTATCAACAGAGCCATCTCCATCGTCAAAGACCCTTACCACCCATCGCTTGACATTTTCTCCATCCTCCCATCTGGGAAGAGGTACAGGAGCATTAGCTGCAAAACCAGCAGGATGCTCCTCAGCTTCTTCCCACAGGCTATAAGACTGTTAAATGGACTTTGCCCCCTGCCAAGTATCGTGCACAACCCCCCACACTGCAGCAGAGCCACTGTTGTGCCGCTGCCGGTCGGAACGGCTGTTGAATGTTTAGTAGAGTGTTAAATTTGTTCATGACATGTATTTTTTAATTTTAATTCCTATTTATTTTTTAATGCAAACTGAATGGACACTGGTTGAGCAACGTTTTTTTGTTTCCTCTGGGTATGCGAATACTCAGGAAATGACAATAAAGATTTACAATTACAATTACAATTACAATTACAATTACAATTACAATTACAATTACAATTACAATTACACCATACTCCAGATTTGGTCTCACCAATGCCTTGTACAATTTTAACATTACATCCCAGCTTCTATACTTTATAAAGGCTAGCATACCAAAAGCTTTCTTTACCACCCTATCTATATGAGATTCCACCTTCAAGGAACTATGCACGGTTATACCCAGATCCCTTTGTTCAACTGTATTCTTCAATTCCCTACCATTTACCATGTACGTCCTATTTTGATTTGTCCTGCCAAGGTGTAGCACCTCACATTTATCAGCATTAAACTCCATCTGCCATCTTTCAGCCCATTTTTCCAAATGGCCTAAATCACTCTGTAGACTTTGGATATCCTCTTCATTATCCACAACACCCCCTATCTTGGTATCATCTGCATACTTACTAATCCAATTTACCACACCTTCATCCAGATCATTGATGTACATGACAAACAACAAAGGACCCAACACAGATCCCTGAGGCACCCCACTAGTCACCTGCCTCCAACCCGATAAACAGCCATCCACCATTACCCTCTGGCTTCTCCCATTCAGCCACTGTTGAATCCATCTTGCTATTCCTGCATTTATACCCAACAGTTGAACCTTCTTAACCAACCTTCCATGAGGAACCTTGTCAAAGGCCTTACTAAAGTCCATATAGACAACATCCACTGCTTTACCCTCGTCAATTTCCCTAGTAACCTCTTCAAAAAATTCAAGAAGATTAGTCAAACATGACCTTCCAGGCACAAATCCATGTTGACTGTTCCTAATCAGACCCTGTTTATCTAGATGCTTATATATATTATCTCTAAGTATCATTTCCATTAATTTGCCCACCACTGAAGTCAAACTAACAGGTCTATAATTGCTAGGTTTACTCTTAGAACCCTTTTTAAACAATGGAACAACATGCGCAGTACGCCAATCCTCGGGGACTATTCCCGTGTCTAATGACATTTGAAATATTTCTGTCATAGCCCCGGCTATTTCTACACTAACTTCCCTCAATGTCCTAGGGAATATCCTGTCAGGACCTGGAGACTTGTCCACTTTTATATTTTTCAAAAGTGTCAGTACTTCTTTTACTTTGAACCTCATAGTATCCATAGCTACTCTACTAGTTTCCCTTACCTCACATAATTCAATATCCTTCTCCTTGGTTAATACCGAAGAAAAAAAATTGTTCAATATCTCCCCCATCTCTTTTGGCTCTGCAGATAGCTGTCCACTCTGTCTCTCCAATGGACCAATGTTATCCCTCCTTATCCTTTTGCTATTAATATAGCTGTAGAAACCCTTTGGATTGACTTTCACCTTACTTGCCAAAGCAACCTCATATCTTCTTTTAGCTTTTCTAATTTCTTTCTTAAGATTCTTTTTACATTCCTTATACTCTTCAAGCACCTCATTTACTTCATGCTGCCTATAATTATTGTAGATCTCCCTCTTTTTCCGAACAAGATGTCCAATTTCCCTTGAAAACCAGGGCTCTTTCCAATTTTTACTGTTTCCTTTCAACGATAAATTATTTTCCGTTGATGTTTCAACTATCACTGAAAGTCTATCCAGAGATCGGTGGAAAATGCACAGTAAAACCCCAGAGCCCTGGAGAGTGTAACAAAACAGAGAGGTTTGGAAATACAGGTACATTATTCTCAGAAAGTGCCAAGACAGATGACCAGAGTGGTGAAGAAGGCATTTGACAGGTTTGTCTTCATTACGAAGGGTATCGAGTACGTTGGGACGCCATGACACAGATGTCCAAGTCACTGGTGAGACCACACTTGGAGTACTGCGTGTGTTCTCGTCGTCCAGATGTAAGAAATATGCCATAACGCTGGAAAGGGTGCACATGAGATTCGTGAAGATGTGACGTGTTTTTACTGGCTTTGTTTATGGAGAAAGGGCTGGCATTCTCTTCTCGGGAGTGTAGCAGGGCGAGGAACGGCAATATTGAGGTGACAAGATCATGAGATACATGGAAAACATCAACGCTCACAGTCTTTTCCAGGGGTAGACGATTCCAAAACTACAGGTGAGAGGTGACAGCTTTATCTCAAAGACAACCATTTCACTCGAATGGTGACCGGGAACTCGAATGCAACGTCACGGGGAACTATAGAAACAGATACATTTGTGACGTAAAATACCTTAGGACAGGTATATAGACAGGAGCTGCTTAGATCGATATGGGCCACGTACCCGCTTTCCAGAGACATCCTTTGTTTTGATGACCCAGCGAAAGAGGTTGATATACTTTCCTCTTACAGTACGATGCTGCCCCTTCCACAGTGTTACACACGCTCAGTACTAGTACTGCCCCTCCCGTAATGCGGCACTCCCTCATTACTACCTCTCTCCTACCTCTCATCAAGTATGCAGATGATACAACGGTGATTGGCCTCATCAGCAACAACGATGAGCTGGCCTACAGGGAGGAGGTCCAGCACTTAGCAGCATGGTGCGCTGACAACAACCTGGCCCTTAACTCCAAGAAGACCAAGGAGCTCATTGTAGACTTCAGGAAGTCCAGAGGCGGCACGCACACCCCCATCCACATTAACGGGACGGAGGTGGAACGTGTTTCTAGCTTCAGGTTCCTGGGAGTCAACATCTCCGATGACCTCTCTTGGACCCACAATACCTCTACTCTGGTCAAGAAGGCTCATCAGCGACTCTTCTTCCTGAGGAGACTGAAGAAGGTCCATCTGTCTCCTCGGATCCTGGTGAATTTCTACCGCTGCACCATCGAGAGCATCCTTACCAACTGCATCACAGTATGGTATGGCAACTGCTCTGTCTCCGACCGGAAGGCATTGCAGAGGGTGGTGAAAATTGCCCAACGCATCACCGGTTCCACGGTCCCCTCCATTGAGTCTGTCCAAAGCAAGCGCTGTCTGCGGAGGGCGCTCAGCATCGCCAAGGACTGCTCTCACCCCAACCATGGACTGTTTACCCTCCTACCATCCGGGAGGCGCTACAGGTCTCTCCGTTGCCGAACCAGCAGGTGGAGGAACAGCTTCTTTCCGGCGGCTGTCACTCTACTAAACAACGTACCTCGGTGACTGCCACCCCCCCCACACTTATTTTTTTAAAAATTCAAATCGTTTGCTATGTCACTCTTCAAGGGAGATGCTAAATGCATTTCGTTGTCTCTGTACTGTACACTGACAATGACAATTAAAATTGAATCTGAATCTGAATCTGAATCTGAATCTGAATCAGTGCGACACTACATCAGTACTGACACTACCTCAGTTCTGCCTCCCTCCCATAATGCGATATTCACTCATTACTGCCCTTCCTGGAGTGCGGCGCTCGCCCAATACCGACCCTCCTACAGTGCGGTGTGACCTCAGGAACGCTGCTCCTACAGTGCGGTTCTCCCACATTCTGCCTCTCCACAGTGCGGCGCTCCCTAAGTACCGCTCCTCCCACAGTGCGGCGCTCCATCGCCCCTGCACGATTTGTCTCAAGTCTCTTCCCATTGACCTGAACCCAATGCCTTTGATTCGGAGGCTAGTACACTTTCCTTTGTTTATCAATCGAGGGACTCAGCAATGCTCGGGAAATAATTTATGACAACAATTCAAGAATACGCTGGAGATGGGTTGTAATGGTAGATAGGTTTATTTTCTCGTAGTTTACAGAGTTACAGTTGTCTCCGTTGGTTCATTAGGATGAGTTAAGAAGTGGAGTTATAGGTCACGGAATTCTTGGCACGGTCATACCTCTGTCTTAGTTAAGTGACCAGGGGAATCTGTAAACAATGAAATGGGAGAGGAGGGTTAGAATCTTGTGTCACATTTGCCCCCTGCCCATCATAATGTGACGATCCATCAGCAAGTTCACTCACAAAGTGCGGGGCTCCAACACTGACACTGAGGCGGTGTCGCTGTGAGGTTTCTCATGGAGTACAGCACATAAACAATCCTTTCAGTAAGAGGAGGGGAGATATAGAAATAGGTGGAGAAATGGCAGATGGGTTTTTTTCGGAGCAAGCGTGACAAGTTGCAATTTGAGATGTCGAATGTAAGGGGAAGATATGCGGTTGATGGCAAGACGCTTTACACCGGTGATATACAAAGGAATATTGCGGTCCAGGTTCATAGAATCTTGAAAGTTTCAACACCCGGCCGGCACAGCGGCAGAGCTACTGCCTTACATCGCCAGAGACCCGGGTTCGATCCTGACTACGGCGGCTTGCCTGTACGCAGTTTGCAGGATCCCCCTGTGACCTGTGTGGGGTTTTCTCCGAGATCTCCGGTTTCCTCGCACACTACAAAGAAGTACAGGTTTGTAGGTTGATTGGCTTTGTATCAGTGTATAACAATGTAAATGAATCCCTTGCGAGGACTCAGAGCGAGTCCCTGAGTCCAACGCGGGTGTGGACGGTTTTCACACAGGGTCTGCAGAGAGAGTGGCAAGAGTTAAGCTGGGGGACTTGCTATTCTCGATAACAGCAAATGCTGCAAACCTGGTCACATCACTGTCAAGGAGCTTCTATGTAGCCCGGACATTGAACTCATGGATCTGGTCTCCGTTCATACAATATGCCGGGAGATTCTAAAGGGCCTGTCCCACTTGCATGCGATTGCGTGCGTTTGGCGCGACCAACCGGAAGCAGTGGTCGCGCGCGACGTCATTTACGCGTATAAAGGGGGGTTGCTGGCTGCAATTCCATGATCAACATGGAAGAGATGCAGACTGCATTGCTACAACAGCAATAGAGACCTCTCTTAGCAGCAGCCCTCATGCTTCTAAATCAGCTGGGGAGGAGGCGGGCCGAATGAATTTGGGCGTCGCGTGGCGTCATGCGGTGACGTCATCACGCAACGCCACGCGCTAGGCGTATGCCGTCAAGACGCTGCGCACGCCGACAAATCGCTGCGTACGACGTCAAGACGCTGCGCACGACCGCATAGCGCCTGCGTGCGTACGCGGGCCGACAGGACGTTGGCGCGTAAAGATTTCGGTCACTGCAGGAATTTCGGAGACCCATGTGATGTCGGGACCAGCCCCGCACAACTCCATACCCCTCCGCGCTTCTAAGTGGGGTCGGCCCGTACGTCTCAAGCGACCACGAGGTCGCGTAATTTGCGAGCCAAGGTCGCGTAAGTGGGCCAGGCCCTTAACACGCCATTGTGGTAGCCGTTTACATCCCTCCGCTCGCCAGCCGCGGCCACCCATACAGCCAGTCCGAGACTTCAAACACAGCACCACAGCGTCCTTTCATTACATTCATTGCAGTCTCAGGGCACTTCATCAACGCGACTTTGGACGCTACCCTACCCACTTTTACTCAGATTATTATTGACTTGTGGACCTGACGTATGCCAATGTTTAAGAGGCTTATTGCTCCATAGCCCTTCCGCCACTGGAAAGATCCGACCACAACCTAGTTCAGTCTACCCATGTGAAACCCAATGGTTCAGAGGCTTCTTGTGAACACAAGATAAGTGAGAAGGAGGTCAGAGGGACGCAATCTGTAGTCCCCACGGAGAGTAAATTGATTAACAATGTTACCAGTTAGATAAAGTTATGTGTGGATAATTTGTCCCTCAGGAGACTGTTCAATTGTTCCCCAACAATAAGCCCTGGCTTACTGTGACATTAAGGCCCTGCTCTGGCAGAAGAAGAGGGTTTTCAGGAATGATGACAGGGAAGACGTGACACGGTCACAGACAGGTCCGTAGGTGATACAGGGCAAGGACGACTACAGCAAGAAGCTGGAGCTGAACCCAGCGGACCACCATGGGGGATGTGTGGTGCGGTATGAAGAACATTACAAACTGTCGATTGACCAGTGGCCTTGGGGAGGAAAACAATCAGGTCTGGGACAACAAGCGAAACCTGTTTTTAACGGATTGATGGAGGGGTTTTTGCGCACCTCCCCCCTTGAATCCCGCCAGACTCTCTCCCTTGGACCAATTCCTCTGCACTTTCTTTGTCGCACATGATCATCAAGGCTGAGCAGGTCATATAGTCGTAGAGTCATAGGGTGATACAGTGTGGAAACATGCCCTTCAGACCAACTTGCCCACGCCGGCCAACAATGTCCCAGCAACACTGTCCCATCTGGCAACATTTGGTCCATATCCCTCCAATCCTTTCCTATCCGTACGTCTTCTTATGTTGGGATAGTCCCTGTCTCAAATACCTCCAATAAGCTTGTTCCACCACCCTTTGTGTGAAAAAGTTACCCCCCCCCCCCCCCAGATTCCGATTAAATATTTTTCCCTACACATTAAACCTATGTCCTCTGATCCTCAGTACACCTACTTTGGGCAAGACATTATGTGCAATCTACCCAATCTATTTCTCTCATGAATTTATACAGCTCAATTAGATCACCCCTCATCCTCCTGCACTTCCCAACTTATTACGCTGACTGATGAAGAGCAATGTGCCTATAGCGTGTTTAACCACCTGATTTACATGCAACTCCACCTTCATGGAACTATGCAACACTACCTAGAGCCCGATCATTCATTGTGTCAGTCCTGTCCATGATATACTTCCCAAAATGTAACACCTCACACTTTTCTTCATTAACACCATCAGCCCACTTGGCCAATTGATCAAATTCCTGCTCCAATTTTTCACAACCGTTTTCACTATCTGTAAAACCATCCACTTTTGCATCAACTGCAAACTTGCTAATCTTGCCGTGTATGTTCTCAACCAAATCATTGATATAGATGGGCTCCGTTCATGGGCTCAGCACCGAAAGCTGAAGCACACCACAAGTCACGGGCTTCCAGTCTGAGAAGTAACCTTCCTCCACCACCCTTTTCTTCCTTTCAGGAAGCCAATTTGCCATCTATTCAGCTATCTCTACTTGGAACCCATGCGTTCTAACCTTCCAATACAGCCTGAAATGAGGAACCACGTTGAATGCTTTACTGGTCCATATGAACAACATCGACACCTCTGCCCTCATCGACCTTTATGGTCTCGTATTCAAAAATGTCTTCAGATTTGTGAGACATGGCTTCCCACGTAGAAAGCTATGCTGACTATGCCGAAACAGCCCTTGTCCCTCTAAATGCCTGTATATCATATCCCTCAGAATACCGTCTAGTAATTTTCCAACAACAGATGTTAAACTCACTTCTTGAATAGAGGCACTACTTTTGCCACCCACTAGTCTTCTGGCACCTCTCCTGTATTTAAAGATGACTCGTAAATTTCAAACAGGCCTCCCTTAATTTCCCCTTTGGTTTCCCACAATGTCCTCGTACATATCGAATTAGGCCCTGGAGATTTGTTTATCCACGATAGTACCTCCAGCTCCTTTCCCCGCAGTAAATACAGAGGAGAAATACTCACTAAGAACCTTGCCCATCTCCTGTGGCTCCACACACAGTTGACCGCACTCATTCCTAAGGGGCCACCCTTTTTCTCTGATTACCCGTTTCCCCCTTACGTATTTACAACAAAACATCTTGCGTTTGTCCTTTATGCTATCTGCAGCTATCTGCTGCCTCTTTTTGCCCTTCTGTTTTTGTTACTTTGTTCCTGACTTACTGAAACTCACCCACAGCTGCTTATGCCTGTTCAACGCTTCCTTTTTTATTGTTAACCAAAGCCTCTATTCTCTCGTCCACCAAGCTTCCTTATGTTTGCCTGCCTTGACCTTCACTGTTAGAGGGACGTGCATATCCTGTGCCGTTGTCATCACACTTTTAAAAACAGACCACTTGGCTGATGTTTCTTTCCTCGTAAACAACCTGCACCAATCAACATGACCGAGACATTCTCTCATACCCTTAGTGTTGGTTTTTCCCCCAGTTTATCATTTTAACACGTGAGCCCTCTCTATCCCTATCCGTAACTATAGTCACAGAGATGTAGTGTAATGCAGTGGGGAAACGGGCCCTTCGACCCAACTAGCCGAAACCTGACAACATGTCTCAGCTACACTAGACCTACCTTTGGTCCATATTGCTTCAAACATGTCCTATCCATGCGCCTGTCTAAATGTTTCTTGAACATTCGGATAGTCTAAGTCTCAACTACCTCCTCAGGTAGCTTGATCCAAACACCCACTACCCCATGTGTGAAAAAGTTCCTATTAAATCTTCCTCTTCACCTTGACCTATGTCAATGTTTGTCGTTCCCTCGACTCTGGGAAAGATATTCTGTGCAGCTCCCCGATTTATTCCACTCATGATTTTATACACCTTTATAAGATCACCCCTCATCCTCCTGCACTCCAAGGACTAGAGACCCAGCCTCTCCCTATAGCTCAGATCCTCCTGGCAACATCCTCGTGAATCTCCTCTGAATCCTTTCAAGCTTGACAATACCTTTCCTACAACATGGTGCCCAAAACTGAACACAATACTCTAAATGTGGTCTCACCAACGTCTTATACAACGGCAACTTGACATCCCAAATTCTAAACTCAATACTATGACTGATGAAGGTCAAAGTGCCAACAGCGTTTTGACTTCCTTATCGACCTGCGACTCAATCTGCACTTCTAGAAAACTCTGCTCTATAACACTTCCCAGAGGCATATCATGTACTGTATCGATCCTGCAATATTTAGACGCCCCAAAACACAACAACTAATTTTTTTGTATTAAATTCCATCAACTATTCTTCAACCCACCAGGCCAATCAATCCAGATCGTGCTGTAATATTTCTAAACAATCTTCACTGTCTGCAAAACCACCCACCTTTGTATCATCAGCAAACTTGCAAATCTTGCCTTGTCTGTTCTCCACCAAATCATTGATGTAGATACAAACTGCCTGGAGCGAGGTCCTCCGCTGGGGATGTGCACACATTCTCGTTGTCCGAGCGCGACGTGAGGAGGGCTCTGATGTGTGAACATGAGGAAAGCTGGAGGCCCAGATGGCATATCTGGGCGAGTACTTAAGTCTTCTGCTACTCAGCTAGCTCCGGTGCTCACTACAATATTCAACCTCTCCCTGGCCAAGTCCTTGGACCCTGCCTGCTTCAAAAGATCCACCATTATACCTGTACCAAAGCATGCCTCTCCAGCTTGTTTGAATGACTACCGTCCAGTGGCCCTCACCTCGGTAGCCAATAAATGCTTCGAGAGGCTGGTCAAGAAACGCATCTGCGCTTTCCTCCCTCGCAACATGGACTCGTTACAATTCGCATACCGGCCGGAACAGATCCACGGGCGTTACTGTCTCCCGGGTTCTGCACACCTCTCTCTCTCTCACCTTGGCAGCCAGAAAGGGGGCTATGGGAGGATGCTGTTCATTGAGTCCGGTTCAGCATTGAACGCGATAGTCCACATCAGACTTACCGAGAAGCTGCTGGAACTGGGACTTAACACTCCCCTGTGTGCCTGGGTCCTGCACTTTCTCGCCGACAGGCCCCAGGTAGTCAAGATGGGAGGAAGTGCATCAAAGTCCCTCACCCTGAGCAACTGATACCCCCCAGGGTTGCGTCCTCATCACCCTACTGTACTCCCTATACACACGTGACTGTGTGGCCAGGTTCAGCTCCAACTCCATCGTCAAGTTTGCTGAAGACACTGTGGTGGTGGACCTGAATAACCGATAACGATGAGAAGGCCTACCGGGAAGAGGTGGCTGACCTGGCACTGGTGTCAGGACAACATCCTCCTCTTGAATGTCAAAAAAACTAAGGCGCAGATCGTGGAATTTAGGAAGGCACAACATCCTAAGACGCACACGCCACTGAAAATAAATGGGGATACCGTGGATAGGGTGAACTGCTTTACATACCTGGGAGTCCACATCTCAGAGGATCTGACATGGTCATCACATGCTGCTGCACTGGTGAGTAAGGCAAGGCAGCGCCTTTACCACCTCAGGCAGCTGAGGAAATTCAGAGTGTCTCTGAGGATCCTCCAGTGCTTCTACTCAGCGGCTGTAAAAAGCTTCTTGTCCGGAAACATCACGATCTGGTTTGGGAATTGCTCTGCCCATGACAAGAAGGCTCTGCAGAGAGTAGTGCGTTCGGCCGAACACACTATGGGAACTACACTTGCCCCTCTGCAGGAACTATACATCAGAAGGTGCAGATCCAGAGCCAGCAACATTATGGGGGACCTCTTCCACCCCAGCGACAGATTGCTCCAGCTCCTACGGTCAGGCAAACGCCTCAACTGTCATGCTGTGAACATTTGGAGGATGAGAAGGAGGTTTTTTTCCCAGAGGCCATTAGAAATGTAAACTCTAGTCTCATCAGGGACTAACTCACTGTACCAATTTACTGTTGTGTTGTGTCTTTTTAAAATAGCTGTTTTTTGGTGTTTTGTAGTTGCTGTTAAGATTGCTGTCTTGTAGTGTTTTTTGCGCAATCCTCAAGCATTGCCACTTTTCATTTCACTGCACATCTCATATGTGTATGTAACAAATAAACCGACTTGACTTGACTTGACTTGACAAACAGTAATGGGTCCAGCACCGAACCCTGACTCATACCACTAGTCACAGGCCTCCAGTCGGATAAGCACACATCCACAATCACCATCTGCTTCCTTCCATGAAGCAGTCTCTCCTTGTATCCCATGTGACCTATACTTCCAGAGCGACCTACCACGAAGAACGTTGTTGGATCCCTAACTGAAATCCATGTACACAACATCTACAGCTCTGTCCTCATTAACCTTTTTGGTCACGTTTTCAATAAACTCAATCAGATTTGTGACACAACCTCCCATGCACAAAACTATGCTGACTATCCGTGATCACCCATTGCCTATTCAAATCACTGTACAAACTATCTAGTTACTTTACAACTGCAGATGTTTCACTTCTCCAGTGCCTTTAACACAATACAAACTGCACAGCAAGAGTGGAAACTGACAAAGTTGCGGGTGGATGCACCATTGGTGTCCGGGATCAGTAATGACCTCACAGGACGACCACATTACATCAGGCTACAGAACTGTGTCTCTGACATGGTGGTGAGCAACAAAGGGCCCCCACAGGGGAGAGACCGTCCTCTCTCCCTTCATGTTCGCCATCTACACCTCGGACATCTGATACCTGCGCAACTCGGACTCCAGCCACCTTCAGATGTTTTTAGATGATTCGGCAATTGTGGCCTGTACCACTGAGGGGAGGGAAGCTGAATACAGAGTTGTAGGCAACGTCTTTGTTGAGTGGTGTATCACCTGCAGCTCAACACCAATAAGACGAATGGACGAATACGACGAGTGGTGAATTTTAGGAAGAGAGGAACACCCCCGTCCCCCGTCTTCATCAAGGGTGTGGATGTGTAGTTTACGGAGCAGTACAAGTACATTGGAGTTTACCTGGACAGTAAACAGGACTGGTCCAGAAATCCTGCGGCACTCTATAAAAGGGGACATAGCTGTAACTACTTTTTGAGGAGGCTCCACACATTTATCGTCTGCAGTAAGATGCTGCAGATATTCTACAAATCGGTAGAGGCTAGTGCCAACTTCTTCGCTGTCGTGTGCTGGAGAAACAGGGCGAAGGCTGCGGACGCCACCAGAATTAACAAGCTCATCAAGAAGGCTGTCTCTGTTCTGGGGGTGGAGTTGGATCCCCTGGAGATGGTCTTGGAGGAGAGGATGCTCCTCAAATTGCAGACTATCTTTGGCAATACAGCTCACCCCCTGCATGACACACTGGGTTACCTGACGAGTACATAGAGACATAGGAAATAGGTGCAGGAGGATGACTTTTGGCCCTTCGAGCACCACCATTCATTGTGAACATGGCTGATCATCCACAATCAGTAACCCGCGCCAGCTTTCTCCCCATATCCCTTGATTCCGCTAGCCCATAGAGCTCCATCCAACTCTTTTAAAGTCCTCCAGTGAATTGGCCTATCATGCATTCTGTGGCAGAGACTTCCATAAATTCACAACTGTCTGGGTGAAAAGGTGAAAGACAAACCCAGTCTTTCCAATCTTTCCTCATATGACAGTCCCGCCAATCTGGGGATCAACCTCGTGAACCTGCGCTGCACTGCTTCAATAGCAAGGATGTTCATCCTCAAATTAGGAGGCCAAAACCGCACACAATCCTCCAGAAGTGCCCTCACCAGGGCCCTGTAGAACTGCATAAGGACCCTTTGCTCCTATACTCAAATTATCTTGTTATGAAGGCCAACGTGCCATTAGCTTTCATCACTGCCTCCTGTACCTGCATGTTTACTTTCAGTGATTGGTGTACAAGGACAGCCAGGTCTCGTTGCACTTCTGTTTTTCCTAATCTTATACCATTGAGATAATAATCTGCCTCCTTGTACTTACCGCCAAAGTGGATAACCTCACATGTATCTGTATTATATGTGCCATCCATTGCCCACTCACTCAACCTGTCCAGGTCGCTCTACAACCTTCGTACGTTCACACTGCCAACCAGTTTTGTGCATCTGCAAATTTGCTCGTCTTACTTTTAATTCCATCATCTAAATCATTAATATATATTTTAAATAGTTACGGCCCCAGCACCGCGCCTTGCGGCACTTCACTCGCCACTGCCTGCCATTTTCTCAAGGTTCAGTTTAATCCTACCGTTTGTTTCCTGTCTGCTAACCAATTCTTTACCTATGTTGATACCCTACACCCAATACCACGTACTCTAAGTTTTCCAATTAATCTCCTGTGTGGGAACTTATCAAAGGGTTTCTGAAAGTCCAGATACGCTACATCTACTGACTTTCTTTTATACATTGTACCAGTCACATCCTCAAAAACTTCCAGAAGATTAGTCAAGGAGGATTTCCCCTACATATCGCCATGCTGACTTGGACCAATCCTTTTTTCTGCTATCCAATTGCGCCGTATTACTTCTTTAAACATTGACTGCAGCATCTTCCTACCCCCTATGACAGGCTAACTGGTCTATAATTTCCCGTTTTCTCTCTCGCTCCTTTCTTGAAAGGTTGGATAACGTTAGCAACTCTCCAATCCACAGGAACCGATCCTGAAACTATAGAACATTGGAAAATGATCATCAATGCATCCACGATTTCTCGAGGCAACTCCTTGAGTACCCTGGGATACAGACCATCGGGCCCCGGGGATTTATCAGCCTTCAGTCTCATCAATCTACCCAATGCTATTTCTCGCCTAAAACAAATGTATTTCAGTTACTCTGTCTCCCTAAATCCTCCTGTACGTCTGGGAGTTTGTTTGTGTCTTCCTCAGTGAAGACAGAACTAAATAACCTGTTCAACTCTTCAGCTATTCCCATAATAACTTCACCGGTTTCTGCCTTCAAGTGACCCACATTTGTCTTTACTAATCATTTTCTCTTAACATACAGTGCATTCAGAACGTATTCAGACCTTTTAACTTTTTCCACATTTTATGACGTTACAGCCTTATTCTCAAATTATTGGATTAAATTATTTGTTTTAATCAAACTACACACAATATCCCATAATAAAAAAGCGGAAACAGGTGTTCAGAAATATTTAAAAGAAATATCTTAAATATCACATTTATATAAGCATTCAGTATATCGGGTGCATGAGAGGGCCCGGAATGAATGCGAGGAGCCTGGCAAATCCTGTAGAGGCTTTAATGAGCACAGCACCCTACTTTTGCTTTAGTGAGAGATTGAAAACTGGTCTCGCGCCAAATATCCCTGCTCTTATCTTCGTAGCTGGAAGCCGCCCCGGACCAGGGAGTGGCCTACTCCCCAGGAACCGCCAGAGCCCCCTCTCCCCCAAGAACCGGAGGCATAAAACGGACAGGGGGACGGCCAGCCCGTGTGCGCACCATGGCAGGCGCAGGAACTGGAGACACACTGCCAGGCAAAGATGGCGGCGCGGGCGCTTGCGGAAAGGGCCGGAACGTAGGGCGACCCCGAGGGTGACGTGCGCAAGTAGCTGACATCCACGTGTGGCGGCTTCAGACGCGCAACGGAGACCGTCTCACGACGACCCCCCATGTCCAAAACGAGAGTGGAAGGGCCATACTCGAGGACCTTGAATGGTCCTTCGTACTGCCGCTGAAGGGGCGTCTGCTGCGCGTCGCAACGCACGAAAACAAACGACCATTCCTGGAGAGCGGAAGGAATGTGCGGCCTGAACGAATCGTGGCGAGACATCGCCACCGGAGCCAGCTTGCCCACCGTCTGTCGAAGCCATTGCAGGGCGGCTGATGGCCGCTCCGCCTGGCCCTGTGCTGATGGTATGAACTCACCAGGCACTGTCAGCTGGGCACCATCCACCAACTCAGCTGACGAGGTGGCGAAGTCCTTATACGGCGCAGTGCGGACGTCCTGCAAAACCCACGGCAATGCGTCGACCCAATCCGGGCCCGTGAGCCGAGCCTTCAGGGTAACCTTGAGCTGGCGGTGGAAATGCGGTTGGTACGCCGTGGTGCGGTGTAGGTTAACCCCGAGAAGGCGAGCCATGGCCGACCACAGTTGAGATGTGAGCCGGTCGGATGTAGTGTCCAGCGGAACTCCGAATCGGCCAATCCATTGTTCCATCATAGCACGGACACAAATGGCCGCAGAGGTGTCTCCCAATGGAACTGCTTCCAGCCACCGCGTGAAACGGCCAACCATGTTCACAAGGTAGGTGAATCCCTGAGAAGGCTGCAGCGGCTCCACGATGTCCACGTGGAAATGGTCAAACCGCTGGCGTGGGACGCGGAACGCCTGGAGCGGTGCCGACACATGCCGCTGTACCTTGGCAGTTTGGCACGGGATGCAGGTGCGCGCCCAATGCCCAACCTGTTTGCGCAACCCGCGCCACATGAAAGGGGAAGCCACGAGGGCCGCCATCGCCCGAACGGAAGGGTGGGCTAGCCCATGGAAAATCTCGAGCACTCTGCGCCGCCTGGCGACGGGGACGATGGGCCGCGGCTGACCAGTCGAGACGTCGCACAGCAGCCTCGCATCCCTGGGGCCAAATGGAACATCCTACAATGGCAGGTCCGAAATTGCAGTACGATAGGCGGACATGTCATCATCCGTCAGCTGGGTAGCCGCCAGTGCTGAAAAGTCAATGCCATCGGACACCTGCAAAACAGCGTTGACCGCGGGACGAGACAGAGCGTCGGCTACTCTGTTGTATTTGCCCACGATTAAATAATGGAGGTCGTCTACTGAGAGATGAATGCCAACTGCCGCTGATGGCGAGCAGACCACGGGTTAGAAACCTTGGAGAACGCAAAGGTGAGGGGCCTGTGGTCCGTGTAAGCAGTAAATGTCCGCCCCTCCAACAAATAACAGAGGTGAGGAGCTCGCGGTCAAAAGGCACTGTAGTGCTGCTGTGCATCGCTGAGGTTCCTGCTGAAGAAGGCCAGAGGCCGCCAATGCCCGTCGATCAGCTGCTTTAGCACCGCTCCAACCGCAACATCGGAAGCATCCGTCAGCCCGATTGGTGCATCCGCCCGTGGGTGCACGAGCATCATGGCCCTAGCCAGGGCCTCCTTGGTCTGGTGGAACGCCGCCACCGCTTCGTCAGTCTATTCTACCTCCTTTCATTTGCCCCAAATGAGGTGAAACCGCGGGCGCAGGATCCTGGCTGCGGACGGTAAAAACGGTGGTAGAAGGCTAATGTGACAGGGGGATGGGTGAATGAACAGAGAGGCAGAGGGGTGTAAAAGCAATAGGTAGCAAGGTGAAAAGTAAAAGTGGCAGGCAGACAAATCAAGGGCAAAAATCAAAAAGGGCCACTTTTCAACATAAGGGGTAAGAGTGTTTTAAAAGAAGCTTGAAGGCTTTGTGTCTCCATGCAAAGCGCATTCGTGATAAGGTTGATGAGTTGAATGCGCAGTTAGTCGTTAATGACTATGACATAGTTGGGATCATGGAGAAATGGCTCCAGGGTGACCAAGGATGGGAGCTGAACATCCATGGATATTAAATATTCAGGAGGGATAGACAAAAAGGAAAACGAGATGGGGTAGCTTTGCTGGTTAGAGAGGAGATTAACGCAATAGAAAGGAAGGAGGAGTGGAATCGATATGGGTAGAGCTGCGAAACACTAAGGGGCAGAAAACGCTAGTGGGAGGTGTACAGGTCACCTAACAGTAGTAGTCGAGTTGGGGATGGCAACAAACAGGAAATTAGAAATACGTACAACAAAGGTAAAACAGTTATAATGGGTGACTTCAATCTACATATAGATTGGGAGAATCAAATTGGCAGGGGTGCTGAGGAAGATGATTTCTTCGAATGTATGCGGGATAGTTTTCTAAACCAACGAGATAGCAGGCTATTCTAGACTGTAGTTAGCAGTCTAGTTGTACGTGGCCCCTTGGGCAAGAGTGACCATAATATGGTTGAATTCTTCATTAGGATGGAGACTCACATTGTTAATTCAGAAACAAGGGTCCTGAACTTAAAGAAAGGTAAATTTGAGGGTAGTAGAAGTGAATTGGCCAAGATTGACTGGCATTGATTCTGAAAGGGTGGACGGTGGATATGCAATGGAAGGCATTTAAAGACTGCATGGATGAACTACAACAATTGCTCATCCCAGTTTGGCAAAATAATAAACGAGGGAAAGTAGTGCATCCGTGGATAACAACGGATATCAGGGATAGTATCAAAACCAAAGTAAAAGCATAAAAAATAGCCAGAAAAAGCAGCCTACCAGAGGACTGGGAGAAATTCAGAGTCCAGCAGAGGAGGACAAAGGACTTAATTAGGAAAAGGAAAATAGATTATGGAAGAAAAGTGGCTTATGTCACTGAGGAAGACATAAATAGGTTGCCGGAAATAGCAGGGGACCGGGTGTCAAATGAGATGGAGGAACTGAGTGAAATCCAGGTTCGCCGGGAAGAGGTGTTAGGTAAATTGAAAGGATTAAAGGCCGATAAATCCCCAGGGCCAGATACGCTCCATCCCAGAGTACTCAAGGAAGTAGCCCCAGAATTAGTGGATGCATTAGTGATAATTTTTCAAAACTCTTTAGATTCTGGGGTAGTTCCTGAGGATTGGAGGGTAGCTAATGTAACCCCACTTTTCAAAAAGTGAGGGAGAAAGAAAACGGGGAACTACAGACCAGGTAGTCTTAAATCGGTAGTGGGGAAAATGCTAGAGTCAGTTATTAAAGATGGGATAGCAGCACATTTGGAAAGTGGTGAAATCATTGGACAAAGTCAGCATGGATTTATGAAAAGTAAATGATGTCTGACGAATCTTAAAGAATTTTTCGAGGATGGAAAGGCTTTCCATCAGAAGGCTTTCGAAAAGGTCCCACATAAGAGATTAGTGTGTAAACATAAAACACACGGTTCAGAATTGATGCGGATAGAGAACTGGCTGGCAGACAGGAAGCAAAGAGTAGGAGTAGACGGGTCCTTTTCAGAATGGCAAGCAGTGACTATTGGGGTAACACAAGGCTCAGTGCTGGGACCCCAGCTATTTACAATATACATTAATGATTTGTATGAGGGCATTGAATGGCACATTTCCAAGTTTGCGGATGACACGAAGCTGGCGGGCAGTGTTAGCTGTAAGGAGGATGCTAGGAGGCTGCAAGGTGACTTGGATAGATTGGGTTAGTGGTCAAATGCATGGCAGATGCATTATAATATGGATACATGTGAGATTATCCACTTTGGTGGCAAAAGCAGGACAATAGACTATTTCCTGAATGGTGGCCGACCAGGAAAAAGGGATATGCAACGGGACCTGGGTGTCATGGTGTACCAATCATTGAAAGTATGCATGCAGGTGGAGCAGGCCGTGATGAAAGCGAATGGTATGTTAGCATTCATAGCAAAAGGATTTGGGTATAAGACCAGGGAGATTCTACTGCAGTTGTTCAGGGTCTTGGTGAGATGGCTCCTGGAGTATTGCGTACAGTTTTGTTCTCCTAATCTGAGGAACTACATTCTTGCCATAGAGGTAGTACAGAGAAGGTTCACCAGACTGATTCCTGGGATGGCAGGAATTTCATGTGAAGAGAGACTGGACAGACTCGGCTTGTACTTGCTAGAATTTACGAGATTGAGGGGGGATGTTGTGGAAATTTACAAAATTCTTAAGAGGTTGGACAAGCTAGATGCAGGAAGATAGTTCCCGATGTTGGGAAGTCCAGAAGAAGGGGTGACAGTTTGAGGATTAGGGCGATGTCTTTTAGGTCCTAGATGGTGGGAGATTTCAACTTTCCACACATAGACTGGGGAACACATTCGGTAAATGTCTGAAGAAGGGTTTCGGCCCGAAACGTTGCCTATTTCCTTCGCTCCATAGATGCTGCTGCACCCGCTGAGTTTCTCCAGCTTGTTTTGTGTAACCTTCGATTCTCCAGCATCTGCAGTTCCCTCTTAAACACGGTAAATGGGCTGGATGGTTTGGAGTTTGTAAAATGTGCGCAGGATAGTTTTTTGCAGCAATACATAGAGGTACCTACTAGAGGAGGGGCAGCGTTGGACCTCCTGTTAGGAAAGGAGACGGGACAGGTGGCGGAGGTATGCGTTGGGGAGCACTTCGGGACCAGTGATCACAATACCATTAGTTTCAATATAATTATGGAGACGGTCAGAACTGGACCTAGGGTTGAGATTTTTGATTGGAGAAAGGCTAACTTTGATGAGATGCGAAATGATTTAAAAGGAGTGAACTGGGACATTTTGTTTTATGGGAAGGATGTAGAAGAGAAATGGAGGACATTTAAAGGGGAAATTTTAAGAGTACAGAATCTTTATGTTCCTGTTCGCTTGAAAGGAAACAGTAAAAAATGGAAAGAGCCCTGGTTTTCAAGGGGAATTGGACATCTTGTTCGGAAAAAGAGGGAGATCTACAATAATTATAGGCAGCATGAAGTAAATGAGGTGCTTGAGGAGTATAAGGAATGTAAAAAGAATCTTAAGAAATAAATTAGAAAAGCTAAAAGAAGACATGAGGTTGCTTTGGCAAGTAAGGTAAAAGTAAATCCAAAGGGTTTCTACAGCAAAATTAATAGCAAAAGGATAACGAGGGATAAAATTGGTCCATTGGAGAGACAGAGTGGGCAGCTATCTGCAGAGCCAAAAGAGATGGGGAAGATATTGAACAATTTTTTTCTTCGGTATTCACCAAAGAGAAGGATATTGAATTATGTGAGGTAAGGGGAACTAGTGGAGTAGCTATGGACACTATGAGTTTCAAAGTAAAAGAAATACTGACACTTTTGAAAAATATAAAAGTGGATAAGTCTCCAGGTCCTGACAGGATATTCCCTAGGACATTGAGGGAAGTTAGTTTAGAAATAGCCGGGGCTATGACAGAAATATTTCAAATGTCATTAGAAACGGGTATAGTCCCCGAGGATTGGCGTACTGCGCATGTTGTTCCATTGTTTAAAAAGGGTTCTAAGAGTAAACCTAGCAATTATAGGCCTGTTAGTTTGACTTCAGTGGTGGGCAAATTAATGGAAAAGATATTTAGAGATAATATATATAAGCATCTGGATAAGCAGGGTCTGATTAGGAACAGTCAGCATGGATTTGTGCCTGGAAGGTCATGTTTGACTAATCTTCTTGAATTTTTTGAAGAGGTTACTAGGGAAATTGACGAGGGTATAGCAGTGGATGTTGTCTATATGGACTTTAGTAAGGCCTTTGACAAGGTTCCTCATGGAAGGTTGGTTAAGAAGGTTCAACTGTAGGGTATAAATGCAGGAGTAGCAAGATGGATTCAACAGTGGCTGAATGGGAGAAGCCAGAGGGTAATGGTGGATGGTTGTTTGTCGGGTTGGAGGCAGGTGGCTAGTGGGGTGCCTCAGGGATCGGTGTTGGGTCCTTTGTTGTTTGTCATGTACATCAATGATCTGGATGAAGGTGTGGTAAATTCGATTAGTAAGTATGCAGATGATACTAAGTTAATGAAGAGGATTTCCAAAGACTACAGAGTGATTTAGGCCATTTGGAAGAATGGGCTGAAAGATGGCAGATGGAATTTTAATGCTGATAAATGTGAGGTGCTACACCATGGCAGGACAAATCAAAATTGAAGAATACAGATGAGCAGAGGGATCTGGGAATAACCGTGCAAAGTTCCTTGAAGGTGGAATCTCATATAGATAGGGTGGTAAAGAAAGCTATTGGTACGCTAGCCTTTATAAATCAGAGCATTGAGTATAGAAGCTGGGATGTAATGTTAATATTGTACAAGGCATTGGTGAGACCAAATTTGGAGTGTGGTGTACAATTTTGGTCGCCCAATTATAGGAATGATATCAACAAAATAGAGAGAGTACAGAGGGGATTTACTAGAATGTTGCCTCGGTTTCAACAAGTAATTGAAAGAGAAAGGTTGAATAAGTTAGGTCTTTATTCTCTGGAGCGCAGAAGGTTAAGGGTGGACTTGATAGAGGTCTATAAAATGATGAGAAGAATAGACAGAGTTGATGTGGATCAGCTTTTCCCTTTGACAATAGGGAAGTTTCAAACAAGAGGACGTGACTTCAGAATTAAGGGACAGAAGTTTAGGGGTAACATGAGGGGGAACTTCTTTACTCAGAGAGTGGTAGCGGTGTGGAATGATCTTCCAGTGGAAGTGGTGGAGGTAGGTTCGTTGCTATCATTTAAAAATAAATTGGATAGGCATATGGATGAGAAGGGAATGGAGGGTTATCGTATGAGTGCAGGCAGGCGTGACTAAGAGAAAAAAAGATGTTCGGCACGTACTTGTAGGGCCAAGATGGCCTGTTTCCGTGCGGTAATTGTTATATGGTTATATGGTTATATGGTAGATGAGAAAATCAGAGACAGTGAGTGGTGAATCTGTGGAATTATCTGCCAAAGAAAGTAGTTGAGGCCAGTTCTTTGCCTATTTTGAAGAGGGGGTTAGATGTGGCCCTTGTGGCTAAAGGGATCAGGGGGTATGGAAAGAAGGCAGGTGCAGGATACCGAGTTAGATGATCAGCCATGATCTTATTGAATGGCGATGCAGGCACGAAGGGCCGAATTCCCTACTCCTGCACCTATTTTCTATGTTTCTATGTTTTTATGTTTCTATTTTTCTGTGATCCCGACAAATTCATGGACGTCCCTCTCGGTGGCCGGTCGTGGAAACGGGCGCACAGCGTCTACGTTGGCCAGGAGCGGAACCGCACCCTGCAGAGTTACGTGGTTGACCAGGAAATCTCTGGACGCCACCCCGAAACAGCATTTGGCGATATTGACGGCCAGGCCATGATCGCTGGGACGCCGGCATAGCTGGCGGCCGGACCCCGCCGCGGAGGGAAATGCGGCGGAGACGCTGTCAATTGAAGCACCGACCTGCTGTGCGCTGCCCGCCGCCGTCGGGAGGATATACACTGCATCAAGGGGTTGCTGACGCGCCATCCAAAGTTGATCGGCGCGCTCGCCCACCGACTGCATGTCGGTGAAAGGTCGCTGGTAAGCTGCATGCGGATGTCCGACCGGTTGTCCGGCGAGAAGCCAGGCAAATTCTGTAGAGGCTTTAATGAGCACAGCACACAACTCTGTTTCGGTGAGAGACGGAAAACTGGTGTCGAGCAAAAAATCCCTGCTCTTATATTCCTAGCTGGAAGCAGCTCCCGGACCTGTCCATCAAGTACCGAGGGGGATGAACCAGTAAGTCGCACTACATCCCAGGATCCGCCATATCAGACCCTTTACTAAGTACTTAGATGAGGCACATTTGGCAGTGATTACAGCCTCAAGTCTTCTTGGGTATGACACTACATGCTTTGCACGCCTGTATTTGTGTAATTTCTCTCAATCCTCTCGAGCTCTGTCAGGTTGGATGGGGAGCGTAGATGCACAGCTATTTTCAGGTCCCTCCAGAGATGTCTGGTTGGACCACTCAAGACCATTCACAGACTTGTCACGAAGCCACTCCTGCCGTATCTTGGCTGTGTGCTTATGGCCATTGTTCTTTTGGAAGGTGATCCTCCGTTCCAGTCTGTGGTCCAGAATGCTCTGGAGCAAGTTTTCATCATGGAGCATACTGTACTTTGTTCCTTTTACCTTTCCTTTGATCCTGGCTAGTCTCCCAGTTCCTGCCGCTGAAAAACATCCCCACAGCATGATGCTGCCACCACCATGCTTATTGGCCAGGTGATGACCGGTGCCTGTTTTCTTCAGAGGTGACGCTTGGCATTCAGGCCAAAGAGTTCAATCTTATTTTCTTCAGACTAGAGAATCTTGTTTAGGTGCCTTTTAGCCAACTCCAAGTGGGTTGTCATGTGCCTTTTACTGAGGATTGGCTTCCGTCTGGCCACACTACCATAAAGGCCTGATTAGTGGGGTGCTGCAGATATAGCTGTCCTTCTCGATGGATCCCCCATCTCCACAGAGGAACTCTGGAGCTCTATCAGAGTGACCACCGGGTTCTTGGTCACCTCCCTGACCAAGGCCCTTCTACCTTGAATGATCAATTTGGCCGGGCGGCCAGCTCTATGAAGTGTCCTGGTGGTTCCAAAGTTCTTCCATTTAAGAATGACAGAGGCCACTGTGCTCTTCAGGACCTGCAATGCTGCAGAAATTGTTTTATACCCTTCCCCTGATCTGTGTCGCGACACAACCTGTGTCGGAGGTCTATGGACAATTCCTTCGTCTTCATGACTTGGTCTTTGCTCTGATATGCACTGTCAACTGTGGGACCTTATATAGACAGGTGTGTGCCTTTCCAAATTATGGCCAATCAATTTAATTTACCACTGGTTGTAGAAACATCTTAAGGATAATCAATGGAAACAGGATGAACTTATGCTCGATTTTGTGTCATAGTAAAGGGTCTGGATACTTATGTAAATGTGATATATTTTTTAATTTCTTTGCAAAATTGTCTAAACACCTTTTTTCGCTTCTTTATTCTGAGGTATTGTGTGTAGATAGATGATAAAAAAACATATTTTAATCCATTTTAATATAAGGCTGTAACGTAACAAAATGTGGAGTGTAGGGGTCTGAATGTTTTCTGAATGCACTATACCAAACGAAGCTTTTACTACCCTTCTATAGCTTCTTGGTCGGCTTACGTTCGTACTGCCCTATTGCCCTTATTGTTACCCACTGTTGTCCTTTGACAAAAGTGCCCAACCCTCTGGCTTCCTGCTACTCTTTGCAATGTTATATACCCATACCTTTAGTTGCATTTCATCCCTAACTTCCTTTGTCATCCACGACTGCCTCTTACTCCCCTTAGAATCTTTCTCCCTCTTTAGAACGAAATGATTCTGCACCTTTTGGCTTATGCCCAGACATTCCTGCCATTGCATTTCCACCACCATTCCTGCTAGGTTCGTTTTCCAGTTGATTTTGGTCAGCTCCTCTCTCATGCCTTCATTGTCCTCTTTGTTCGACTGCAACACTGACACTTCTGATTTAACGTTCTCTCTCTCAAATTGCAGATTGAAATGTATCATATTATGTTCACCAACACCTACTGGTTCTTTTGTCCTCCTCTGCTGGACTAGTGGTTCATTTTGCTTGAGTTCGTTAGACAAAACTAAATCCAGCAATGTCTTCTCTCTGGTAGGCTCCCGTACAAGCTGCACTAAGAATCCATCTTGGAGGCACTCTACAAACTCACTTCTTCGGGTCCAGAACCAGCCTGATTTTTCCAGTATACCTGCATATTGCAATCTCCCATAACCATCTTGGTTATCTTTTGTTACATGCTGCAACTTGCACCCTGTACCCAGGCTACTGTTTGGGGGGCGTGTAGATGACTCCCATTAGTGTATTTTTACATTTCCTCAGTTTTATCCACAGTGACTCTACATCGTCAGTCCCCATGTCAACCCTCGCAAGGGATTGAATTTCATCCCTCGCCAACAGAGCTACCCCACCTCATCTGGATATTCTGAATATCCAGTTACATGTCCCGATCCTCCTGCAGCCAAGTCTCTGTAACTCCACAATATCATATGAAACAACCTCAGACAGAGCCTCAAAGCCATTCACTTTGCTCTTTATACCGCGCATTCATAGAAAATACTTTTAATCCATTACTCACCGCACATTTAGAACCATGGAAACATAGAAAATAGGCGCAGGATTAGGCCATTCGGCCCTTCAAGCCTGCACCGCCATTCGATATGATCATGGCTGATCAGCCAACTCAGTATCCCATCCCTACCTTCTCTCCATACCCCCTGATCCCTTTAGCCACAAGGGCCACATCTAACTCCCTCTTAAATATAGCCAATGAACTGGCGTCAGCTACCTTTTGTGGCAGAGAGTTCCACAGATTCACCACTCTCTGTGTAAAAAATGATTTTCTCATCTCGGTCCTAAAATACTTCCCTCTTATCCCTAAACTGTGACCCCTAGTTCTGGACTTCCCCAACATCGGGAATAATCTTCCTGCATCTAGCCTGTCCAATCCCTTAACAGTTTTGTAAGTTTCTATAAGAACCCCCCTCAATCTTCTAAATACTAGCGATACAAGCCGAGTCTATCACGTCTTTTTTTCATATGAAAGTCCTGACATCCCAGGAATTAGTCTGGTGAATCTCCTCTGTACTCCCTCTATGGTAAGAATGTCTTTCCTCAGATGTGGAGACCTAAATGTACGCAATACTCCAGGTGTGGTCTCACCAAGACCCTATACAACTGCAGTAGAAACTCACAGCATTTATACTCAAATCCTTTTGCTATGCATGCTAACATACCATTTGCTTTCTTCACTGCCTGCTGCACCTGCATGCATACTTTCAATGATTGGTGTACCATGCCACCCATGGAGGAGGTTGAGCTTACCAGGGCAGTTTTGTTCTGACCCTGAGGTTGCAGGTATTAGAGAGCACACCCAAGGCATAAAAGCCAAGAAGGGCTGTTGAGCCAATAAAAAGAGCTCCAGCATGATATGCTCTAGCAAAAGGAGTATTATATCCGCGGGTCTCTTCAGGGGCTCGTGACAGCAGCACCTGTTGAAGGGCTGCCTGGAAAGAGCTCCTGATGGAAAGGATGCTCCATAACGATATGCTGCATGAAAATTAACTTTATATTCAAAGATCCCTTCGGGAGACTATGGCAGCAGCACCTATAGAAGGACTGCATGATATTTCCCTCTTGGAGGAAGTGAACACGGAGTCAGTTTGTTCTGACGAATTGGAATAAATGCGTATGGATACAAGGGAGTCCTCGCAAAAGAAGGTGGAGAATACGCGGAAGGGGCTAGAGTTCCGCTCTGGCTACAAATGCCGGGAACAAACTACGCTTCAGGGGTGACTTTAAAATAAGCCGCTGAACCTTCTATTCAGGTAAGAACTATTCAACAGGCAAAACCTGGATAAGGAAGCAAAACCTGTCGGACCAATCGAGGTGCCAACAACGAGCAAAGCTTCATCGTTGCGGCAACAACACACCTCACGCCATCGTTGACAGTAAACAGTTCACTGAAGTTGGTGGCAACATGAAAGTTGGACAGCGGTCTTAAATCCGTGACCCAGGTCGGGCTCAGGAAAAAAATATGGGACCATTTACAAGTTGGTAATATTTACAGTTGTTTATACTAATGAAAATGATAACGTGTTTAGTTTATGTATGAAAATAGCATTTTCCCTCGATAAGGATGGAAGGGTCATAGTGGCCTTACAACACACAAATGGTTGGCATATAACCATGGTAAAGCTGCACAATACTAAGGTTCCAAGCACAGAAATTGGGCCAGATTTGTCTTTACAGGCAAGCTCAGAATTATGGCCAGATTCGTCTTTCGAGGCAGGCAGGTTCGTCTTTCGAGGCAGGATTATGGTCAGGAATGGCTTTCGGGACTGGCTCGGAAAACGGGCTAGAGTTGTATCTCGAGCAGGTACAGAATTCACAGGCATTGTGTGCAAAGTACAAAGTGAATTTACAGAAAACTCTGCTTTGTGTCGAATAGGTCAGGAGGGCACATTATTGGCAACAATGCTGAATACAAGATTCAGTGTAGAAAATATGCAGAATGTCGTTTATTTCGCATCTGTTTTACTTAGGATGCTCCCATTTACAGAGATCACCGAAGACATTTTGAAAATTATCTGGATAAGGCAATGATAAAACATTGCAAAATGGGTCAACTTTTGTTCCCGCGTTATTTACCACATTACTAAAACCAATGCTTGGACTGCTCAGAGCTCAAAAACATGTGTTATGTCTGGAGGATATTCTAACGCGGTATGTGGTTAAAATCAAGGGTTTCAGCCTCAAACTATGTTTAAGAAAATGAAGGTGACACCAATTAGATTTATTCATTATTGGGATTTACTTTTAACTATTAATTAGCCTGTGACCCCGCCCTGGTGTAAGAAATTGGAATTAATAGGAGCCTCGAACAAACTTGTTGTGATAAAACAGCCTTCTAATCATTAAGTATAATTGTCAATATAGTGGCTGTAATTCAGCTGCGCAAAGCAGTAATCTCAAATGCCATGTAGGTCATGTGACAGACCTTATGCTATTACCAGCTGAAGCTACCAATGTCATTATGGTAGATGAACAGTATTTAGCATTGCTCCAGTAATCTGGTCAGTTAAACTTCAGTTAAATTATAAACTGAATGGGCTCTACCGTGGAAAATTATGAATGCCATCTAGTTTAGAGACGGAGGAGATTTGCATCAATTAACAATTATGCAGTTCTTGGTATAAACTACCTATAGACACTAGGTGCATTCTATAGGTTAAATGGTTATTGAGTGAATGTGCATAATCTACATGCTCAAACGTTCAGTTGATCATTATGGTGGTGGCGTATGATAGTCACATGGGTGCGATCAAGACAGAATTTCCTGTAATAATTTACCTCATCTCAATTTACGTTCGCATATCATCACATATAATCAATGACAACAGAAATGGGCGTTGGATCACAATGCAATTAATGAAATTATGGCTCAATGGAATATCGAATTGATATGTTTGTTTCCAGGCACATTCACTGGTTGCAAAAAATATGTGGCATAGCAGTGACAAAAATACCACAAGGAGAAAGAAGTTTCGTGTGTCTGCCTTTATTTTGCCTTATGAGTCGGGTCTTGCAATACCGTCAGCAAGATCCCGCTAAAGTCAGCAAGATCACGCATGGCGCTGGTGTCAGCGGAACGGGTTCAGTCACTACATATTGTGACTGGATAGAATGGTTACATCTGCAAATAATATTATGTTTTAATGTTTGGTTAAGCAGAGTAGATATGAAGTATCAAACTAGTTCCATGGCATACCTCATGTAACTTCGGTTATGGTCACACATATACAACGACACGTCAAGGTCACGAAGAGCTTAGAGGCTCTGAACTAGCAATGTTTGTTAATTACAAAAAACTATTGGTTTCGACCATCCCCAGGTAGTTGAAACAGGGTTTGGCTCATACAGGAGTAGATAATGATATATTTTTCGGGTCTCACTCCACCAGGCTGCTACAAAGTCAGCAACAAGGGTTATTTACGTTCCGCTAGACCACATCCTAGCGACTGCAGGATGGGCGAACGAAATTCTGAACATTTCATAATAACCTATTTGCCAACTCAATTCAGGGGTTAGTTACTCCCGAATGAGAGGAGTTACTATTTTCTGTGGAATTCTCTGCCACAGAAGGAAGTCGAGGCCAGTTCATTGGCTATATTTAAGAGGGAGTTAGATGTGGCCCTTGTGGTTAAAGGGATCAGGGGGTTTGGAGAGATGGCAGAAATGGGATACTGAGTTGTATGATGAGCCATGATCATATCGAATGGCGGTGTAGGCTCGAAAGGCCGAATGGCCTACCCCTGCACCTATTTTCTATGTTTCTATGTTTCTATTTATTCATTATGAATGTTTCCCTCATCTGTCAATGAAGCAGCTGTGGTTGTGGAGATTCGTTTCTCACGACATGAAATCACAGAGCTTTGAAATCTTCACGGAATCACTCGCGTGACTCCGAAATAAAATAGTAAGATTAAACGAGAACTTACCAGTTTGAAGTTTGATCTTTATTTTTTGAGGTGTTACGGTGAGCGATTACGTGTCCTTCGCTCCCTGCCCTTTCTTATAAAGATCACTCGGTAGTTCTAGTTTTCTCTAAGTCTTACTGTGTTACTTCGACTGCTGTTATCCGCGATTTGACACCGCTGCTTTGAAGATTGACACGTATGCGGACTGACGGTGCTTCTTCACGTAATCGCTCACCGTAACTCCTCGTAAAAAATAGATCAAACTTCAAACTGGTAAACTCGTTTAATGTTACGATTTCATTGTTGAATCTGGTAAGCTAGAAGTTGAGGGAAGACCTAATAACAGTATATAAAATTACAAAAGGCATAGCTTGGCCAGAACCTTCTCTTCGGGTGGAAATCGAAATGTCGAAGACCAGAGAACATAACGTGAGAGGGGCAAGTCTTTTCCGCAAAATGGCGGGTACCTGGTGCGGGTGATGCTTGACGCAGATATGACAGTGGCATTTCAGAGGTTTATAGGCACATCGATGTGCAGGTAATGGAAGGACCCATGCAGGCAGTGATTGGATTCACATTGCAGGCCAAAGGGCCCGTTCCTATTCTATGCTGAATTATGTGACGCATTTAACCCTTGGCTCGGTCCAGCTTCTAACAACCTGTGTTCATCCTATGTTATCACACTTACAATATATGCATACAAGGCACAGGATGTCGGAAGTGACTCTTGCCAAGTGTATTCTGAACCACACTTTCTCTCCATCTACAGTATCAGCTGCACACAAGCAACCTTGTTTGTTCCATTCTTGAAGTTAAGGAACAAATTTGCCAGATTTCATCTTCCTTTCGTGAATACAAACATATTGCTTTAATTGCTTTAAGCATCTCAAACTGACCAGTATTCTTCACTAGTTGCAAAGCTTAACTCTTTCCAACAATCTCTCTGCCGGTACGTTGGGTACTTTCAAGAAAGAGCTCGATAGGGCTCCAAAATATACCGGAGTCATGGCATATGGGCAGAAGGTAGGAATGGGCGACTGATTGTGAATGATGAGCCATGATCACATTGACGCTGGATCGAAGGGCCGAATGACCTACTCCTACACCTATCGTCTATTGTCTATGTTATATGTTAATAAAATATGTTAAGATAACTGGCAAGACACAAAATACTTTAATAACCCAGCGAGATAGGCAGCATCCCTGGGGAAAAGGAATGGATGTCAGATCGTGTCGAGACCCTTCTTCAGACTTAAAGTCACGGGGAAGGGAAACAAGACATATAGGCGATGATGTAGAGAGATATAGAACAAACGAATGCAAAATATATTCAAAAAGTAACAATGTTAAAGGAAACAGACCACTGTTAGCTGTTTGCTAGGTTAGAAAGAAAAGCTGGCGTGACTTGGGTGGAGAGGAATGGACAGAGAGGGAATGCAGCGGTTACCATAAGTTAGAGAAATCAAGATCCTACCACTGCGTTGTAAGCTGCCCAAGCACAATATGAGATGCTGTTCCTCCAATTTGCATTTGGCCTCACTCTGACAATGAAGGAGGCCTAGAACGGAAAGATCCGTGTGGGAATGGGAAGAACATGAACATCTGCCTAACCTGTAAGGACTGTTGTGGTCCCTTGAGAGAGTCAAATGGGGGAGATATAGGGATAGTGGTTGCATATACTGCAACCCCTGCATTCCCTCTCTCTCCATTCCTGCCTCACCCAAGTCACAACAGCTTTTCGTTCTCACCTAGAAATCAGCTAACAATGAAAGAGTTAATTACTGTTATCGGTTGCTGTCATATTTAAGCTTTCCTGTTGGGAAGGAGGGACCGGAGGCAATTGCTATTGCATTGTGGGACACCTGGCCAAATATCATGGCGCGGTTTATATTAACTGAGTTGAATAGTTTAATCAGATAAGTAGAGGACAGTGGGGTACAGCTAATGCCATTGGAATGTCTAGCTTTTGCAAAGAGTGAATAACAACTCCATATTTGGATGTTGCTGGTGTTTCCTGGGCCACCACCTCATGTAATTGATGCTGAGTCTGGCGGTATATTAAACCCGGTTTTCTGATATTTCTGTGTGTGTTGCTGGAGAAGTCAGACGTAACACTGTTGCCTCTGGATCCCTGGAACCACACCCGTCGGACGTAAAAAGTAATGCTTTGAATGGTCTTAACTGTGTTACTTTGTCTGTTATTAAGTGAACTTTTTCATTGGTGTAGTAACGCTGGCTCTCACTGGGACCATCAACAGATGAATGTGCAGACATTACTGGGACTGGAAAGGGAAAACATGGAGCTCTAATCGGACCAATTGTGACTGACAACCCATAGAAGTTCCTGGGAACGCCTATCGTCTGACGTTGATATGGTTATCAGCCGAGGTTCTTAGATACAGACAAATGGAAGAACATTTGTGTGTTGTGTATGTATTTTGTGTATGTATTTTGTGTATGTATTTTTCAGACGTCGGCCAGGTTGAGACACGCGGGGCGATTCAGTTGAGAAGTCAACCGCGTTGAGACACTTGGGGCTAGGTAAGATGTCGGCCGCTTTGGGACACTTGGGACTGGTTAAGAGGTCGGCCAGGTTGAGACACGCGGGCCTATTTTAAAAATTGGATAGAGCAAACTGCAAATAGTTTGTCGCATATTTAGCTACTGGGAAACTAGCCGGCAATTGGATATAGCAAACTAGAAATGGTTTGTAGTAAATTTTGCTACTGGAAGTAGCCGGCGATTGGCTCTGCAAACTAAATTATTTGTCCTACATAAATAAGCCGGGCAGAGAAAATCTCGCGGCTATGGGGAATAATTTGGATGAAAGTTACGGGGTAATATGCACGTACAACACATGTGTACTTTGAATCCTATGCATATAAAATATTAACATAAGTTGACGAAACGTTTGTGATATGAATCATGGCTAGCAGGGAGCACATGAAGTAAATAAACGGAGAAAATGAACATAGAATTTAGAACTGGCCAGCAGCGGGCACATGGAAATAAAGGACAGGAAATTGAAAGTATAAACTGTTAAATAGGTAGAAAAGAGAAAAGGAAGGTTAATTCTAAGAATTAAGGAATGCAGGAAACAAATGGAAAAATAAAACAATCGGGCCGCAAATTTAGCGACAAGTGGAAAAAGAGAAAAAAACAGTGAAAAAAAGAGGGGGAAGAAATTGTGCAAAACGAATTAACCCTGACCCGAAACGTTCTGAGTTACTCCAGCATTTTGTGCCTATCTTCGGGTTAAACCGACATCTGCAGTACCTTCCTGCACATTAAGATAACTGTTTAATGGCTTTCAACCGTTTGCCTCCCTCTATTCTTGGACACACTTGCATTTTTCCGGTCTCCGTAATGCTATACGATATACTCTGGTACATAGCGTCCATGTGTGCATTTGTGGGCACAGCCCATCTCTCACCTATCTCAGAATGCGTGACAACAATAAACCAATACTGTGCCATTCTCACATCTCAGTGAGTTTTATATATGTTCAGTCCACAGATATACTTTTTCCTAAAACCACTTCCCATAAAAATATTGCCAGGGCTGGACAACTTATAACATGTCGACACATAATGGTTCACGGTATTACTGTCTCACCTCTTGTCTCCCAAGGCAAAGACCTCCACCTCGCAGAGAGCCAAGCTTTTATTCATTCCCGGGATGACAATATGCACATAATCTCCAATTAAGCCACCACAATTTAAGGTGAGTGTCTTCGCGGCGACAACATCGACAACTCCACATCTGAAGGAGATTAAAAAAGTTGCACTATGAGAATCGAGTGTTGAGTCTTTGCAGTCTTCTGAATCCAGGTCCCAGGGACAAGTCAGGGCGCACCGACTATGTTGCCCATCATTGGCTATCGTGACCATTGTAATATATGGAGTCAAGATTGTTTAATTATCATATGTACCAGCAATAGAAGAACACAATTCTTACTTATTGTACTTTAACGGGCTCGGAAACACAGTAACACACAGATAAATATTGATTCAATAATTCTATGAATTGATAACAGCAATATCAAGTAACCACGATAATGTAAAATCGAAGGCCATATTGTAGCCAAAAACACAATCAGTAGAAGATTATATTTCCTGCGGCCAGAGTTGTGCAATATTCTGGCGCCTGATAGTAGATGGGCAGAAGCTGTTCTTGAACATGGAGGTCCCGGTTATTTTTATACTCCTGTACATTCCTTCCGCTGGGAGCAGCAAGATCTGTACGATGTGAGTCTTTGTTGATTGGGTGAATGGACATATATTTTCCCCAGGTTTAGAAAATTAGAAAATAGTTCAAGGTGAAAGGGGAAAGATTTACATGGAAACTAGGGCCAAGCGTTTCACTCAGAGGATGGTGGGTACATGGGACTAGTTTTCCGAGGCGGTAGTTGAGGTTGTTACAACAACAACATTTAAATATACCTGGATGGGGACATGGATAGGAAAGGTTCAGAGGAATAAGGGATAGATGTGGCAAGTAGGATTATCTGAGAATGGCCATTTCAGTCAGCACATACATGCTGGACTGAAGTGCTTGTTATGATTCTGTATGATTCTATGACTCTATCAGTGGAGGGAAATGGACAATGTATGAGTTTGGACTCTGCGGGAACATCTGGGGTCCACAACCTTCGACATTTCATACTTACAATCTTTCGGCTTTGCCATTGTTCCCCAGCTTGTTACCCAGACGAACCTCTGCCCCAAGGAGGTGATCTGAGCAGCAGTCCATTCTGTTGGTGATTCGCACAAAAGCCACAAAGTAGGGTTGTTTTAAATCAACCATCCACCACGGATTGATGCCGATGTTAGATTGCGAGCAGGAACCTTCCTTCGCGTTGCTGTTCTTATTGCCGTCAATAGCTCGGTTAGCAACGACGAGGCTCTTGGCATGGGACTGGGTGGCCTTCTTTCCCAAAGCCAGATTTACTGTTGAACAGAAGATCAGTCAGTCATTGAGGTGATCACAGTCCACTCTGGGCACCAACCAGTTAAGGGATGGGTAAGGATGTGCACTGAAAATTTCCAACCCCATCATTGTCAGAGGTGCGGACAGGTGTATCGGTGAAGGTGTGTTGCTTCACTGGTGCCAGGGTCCAAGATGACTCAGACCAACTTACGAACATCCTCAGAGGGAAGGTGATCAACCAGGTGTAGTTGTGCATTAAGAAACAAATGGCGTGGATAAGAAGATGAAGGATGTTCTACAATGTGAGTGTAGACAACCAGGTAGAGGGCTGAAAAGCAGGACCTAGGGTGATTAGCTCCGGGTTGCTTCTATTACCTCGTTCTATTGAGGGGAGGAACAGGGAGATAGGGGATCTGAATGTGTGGCTGAGGAGTTGGTGGAGAGGGCAGGGTTTTAGATTTCTTGATCACTGGGATCTCTTCTGGGGCAGGGATGACCTGTTCAAAAGTGACGGGTTGCACCTTAATTGGAGGGGAGCCGACATTCTAGTAAGCTGGTTTGCTGGTCCTTCATGGATGGCTTTAAACTAAACAGTGTGGGTGTGTGTGTGTGTGTGTGTGTGTGTGTGTGTGTGTGTGTGTGTGTGTGTGTGTGTGTGTGTGTGTGTGTGTGTGTGTGCGTGTGTGTGTGTGTGTGTGTGTGTGTGTGTGTGTGTGTGTGTGTGTGTGCGTGTGTGTGTGTGTGTGCGTGTGTGCGTGTGTGTGCGTTCTGGGCTGCAACTGCCCGCAGCTCTCTGTGGTTTCTCGGACGGAGCTGTTCCCGAACTGCGCTGCGGTGCGAGTGAGATAAACTGCCTCGAGCGAGGGGGTGCGAGGTGTGGGGGTGCGTGTGTGTGTGTGGGGGGGGGGGGGGGGTGGTAGATGGTGTCGACAACATGGAAGGAGAAGGTAGGGAAGTTCCCATTTAAAGTAACAGGGCAGGGGAATGGGAACCAATGCAAGGAGACAGAGGGACACAGAAGGAGGACAGAAGCAAAAGATAGAAGGGAGATAAGAATAACATACCTGAAAGCTTTGCGCTTTAATGCGAGGAGCATTCGTAATAAGGTAGATTAATTAAATGTGGAGTTACTAGTTAAAGAATATTATATACTTGGAATTACGGAGACATGGCTCAAGGATGACCAGGCTGGGAGCGAAACATGCATGGGATATTCAGGGAGGATAGACAGAAAAGAAGAGGAGGTGGAGTGGCATTCCTGGTTAAAGAGCAGATTAATGCATCACCAAGTGCAGACATTAGACTGGATGCTGTTGATTCGGTATGGGGAGAACTGCGAAATAGCCAGGGGCTCAAAACGCTTGTTGGAGTTGACTACAGACCACCGAGCAGCAGTAGGGAAATTGGGGACAGCATCAAGCAGGAGATTAGGGATGCGTGTTGCAAAAGCACAGCGGTTATCATAGGTGACTTTAATCTACATATAGATTGGGCCAACCAAATTGGGATCAGCGCTGAGGATTTCCTGGAATTTATACGGGATGGTTTTGTAAGCCAATATGTAGAAGAACCGACCGAAGGACAGGCCATTCTTGACAGGGTACTATATAATGAGGAAGGATTGGTTAGCGATCTTGTTGTGCAAAGCCCCTTGGGCACCATAATATGGTGGAATTCTGCATTAGGAAGGAAAGTGACACACTTAATTCAGAGACTAGGGTTCTGAAATTAAAGAAAGGAGACTTTGAAGGTATGAGATGGGAATTGGATTGGATAGACTGGCAAATACATCTTAAAAGGTTGACGGTGGATATGCAATGGCCAAGTTTTAAAAACCACAAGGATTAACTCCAGAAATTGTTCATATGTGTGTATATATTGATTTAATGGTATATGGACAAACTGATCTGTTCTGCAGTCATGCCTACTATGTTCTGTTGTGCTGAGCAAAACAAGAATTTCATTGTCCGATCAGGGACAAATGGCAATACACTTTATTGAATCTTGAATCCCTGTCTGGCGAAAAAAATAAAACAGGGAAGGCGGCTCAACCATGGCTAACGAGGAAAATCAAGGTTAGAGTTAAATCCAAGTAAGAAGCATATAGATTGGCCTGAGGTGGCAGCAAACCAGAGGACAAAGATAAATTTAGAACTCAGAGGAGGACAAAGGGATTAATTAAGGGAGGGGAAAAGAACTTGAAAGAAAGCTTGCAGGGACTAAAAAAACTGAATCTAAACACTTCTTCAGATATGTAAAAAAGTAAAGATTAGTGGATTTACCATGGGAAACAAGGAAACGGCAGAACAGTTAAATTAGTACTTTGATTCTGTTTTCACTAAGGAAGTCACAAACATTCTCCCAGAACTACTTGGAGACCGAGGATCTTGTGGGAGGAAGGAACAGCACGGAATCCACATTAGTCAGGAAATGGTGTTAAGGTAAACTATTGTGAATGAAGGCAGATTAATCCCCAGGCCTGGTGGTCTGCACCACGGTACTCATGGAGTTGGGCCTAGAAATTGGGGATGCATCGTCCAATGTTCTCTCAAATCTGGATCTGTTCCTGTGGACTAGAGGGTAGTAACATCTCCAAGTTTGCGGATGGCACAAGCTGGGCGGCAGAATGAGCTGTGATGAGAATGCAATGAGGCTGCAGGGTGAATTTGCTAAGTTGGGTGAGTGGGCAGATGCATGGCTGATGCAATAGAATTGTAACGGGTATACCTTGGACCCAATAGCAGCACAGAATCAGGCAGGTATAGTTGGTAATGAACTTTATTACGACACTGTAACACAGAGTAGTAACACAGGAATGGGTACACCGTACTCACACAGAGGCTCTGGATTGAGCGAGGATTCCGAAGAGGGGCAGGCAGGAGACGTAGCCGGGGTAGCGGAAGGTCCGGTAACCAGGAGATCCAACACACGATGCAAACAAACCAGCGAGGGACAGACGAAAGGAGAGTCTAAGCCAGGCAGGAAGTCGAGGAGCCGTTGCAGGGATACACCAAACAGCCCAAGAGAGAGGCAGACAGAAACCAGGAGGTACTGGACGAAGGCCGTGGTCTGGGAAAGAAGGCTGAGGTGATATCCGGGAAGACGACAGGACGGAATGGTCTGGAGCAGGGAGGTTCGAATCCGTGTAGGCAGTCGGGAAATCGCTGGAGAGTCTTGCATGAATGCTGAGAACAATCTGGCACTGTGTGAACGGCGAGGAGAGTCTATATACCGGGTTAATAGGTGATCAGAGGCATCTGAGTGCAACAGGTGAGGAGAGTTGGGCTGATGAGCGGGGAGTGGCAGGCAGGCAGGTGAGAAGGAGGGACCGGTGGAAAAGTACTGGGAGGTGAAGTGGATGAGAATGAGGAGAGGGCAGACTGTGACAGAACGCCCCCCCCCCCCCCCCCCCCCCTTCAAAGGACGGCTCCTGACGTCCCAAAACAAAACAAAAACAATAAAGAAAATAAACCCAATCCCACGCAGAGTTAGGTGGGAGGAGGGGGCCCGCAGGAGGGCTAATATTCGTCCAAGACATCCATGTCCGCATCCTCCTCCATGGCATCAGAGGAAAGCTCCGTCTCGTCGTCACTGGGCGCCTCAGACGGAAGAGGGGACAGAGTCTCAGGGACGGCGACCCCTCTAGGAGTGGCGGACTTGGACGGCTGGTCGGGATGACGTCGGTGAAACTCCGTGATGAGGGAGGCGTCCAGGATGTGTCGAGCAGGAACCCAGGACCTCTCCTCTGGACCGTAAACCTCCCAATCGACCAGGTATTGGAGACCCCTCCCGCGACGGCGGGCGCGCTGGAAGCGGTGCACCGTAACTGCGGGGCCTCCGTCGATGAGGCGAGGAGGTGGAGGAGGAGGGACTGCGGGGACCAGGGAGCTCTCCCGGACTGGCTTTACTCTGGACACGTGGAACGTAGGATGGACCCGCATGGAACGAGGCAACTTGAGCCTCACAGCCGCTGGGTTAATGACCTTCTGGATCTCAAAGGGACCGATTAACTTGGGTGCCAACCTCTTGGACTCCACCCTCAAGGGAAGGTCCCCGGTAGACAGCGACACCTTCTGGCCCGCGAGGTAGGTGGGGGCCTGGGTGCGGTGACGGTTGGCAGCCGTGGCGTAACGGTCCACTGAGCGGAGAAGAGCCGTCCTGGCTTGGGTCCACGCCCTGCGGCAGCGCCGAATGAAGGCCTGGACGGACGGGCAGGAAACCTCTTTCTCTAGCGCCGGGAACAGTGGAGGCTGGAACCCGTAGGCACACTGGAAAGGGGATTGCCCAGTGGCCGAGCTTGTCAGGGTGTTGTGGGCGTACTCCACCCACAACAACGGCTGGGACCAGGAGGAGGGATGTTTGGACACCATACACCGCAGCGCCGTCTCCATCTCCTGATTCTTCCTTTCAGTCTGACCGTTGGACGGGGGATGCAATCCGGACGTCAGACTCATGGTGGCCCCCACAAGCGTGCAGAACTCCCTCCAGAACACAGTGGCAAACTGGGGTCCCCGGTCGGAGACCACATCGACGGGGAGACCATGGAGCCTGAAGACGTGGAGTAATATGAGCTCGGCCGTTTCCTTGGCTGACGGAAGCTTGGGCAGGGGCACGAAGTGAGCCATCTTGCTAAATCTATCGACCACGGTCAGGATGGTGGTGTGACCACTGGATGGGGGCAGGCCGGTAACAAAGTCCAGGGAGATGTGGGACCATGGTCGATCGGGGACATGCAGTGGAAGCAGATGACCCGCATGAGCTTGGCGTGAGACCTTGTGCTGGTTGCAAACGGGACAGGCGTTGACAAACTCCCGAGTGTCCTCCTCCCGCGATGCCCACCAGAACCTCCGTAGCACCATCTCATTGGTCCGCTGAATGCCGGGATGACAGGTTAGTCGAGAGCTGTGGGCCCACTGAAGGACGTCGGACCGCAGGGCAGAAACCACAAACAGGCGATCGGGAGGGCATGCGCTGGGTCCCGGCTGGGTCTCCAAGGCCGCCTTGACCTTCTCCTCCACTTCCCAGGTGAGGGAGGCAAACCTGTGCGAGGACGGGAGGATGGTCTTGGGGTCAGAGGCAGCTCCTCCTTCGCCAAGAACTGTCGAGAGAGGGCATCGAGCTTCACGTTGCGGGACCCAGGTCGGTAGGAGAGGGAGAAGTTGAAGCGGGTGAGGAAGAGAGACCAGCGGGCCTGACGAGAGTTGAGCCTCTTGGCTGACTGGAGGTATTCAAGATTCTTGTGGTCGGTCCAAACCAAGAAAGGCTGCTCGGTTCCATCCAGCCAGTGACGCCATTCCTCCAACGCCAACTTAACCGCCAACAGTTCTCGGTTGCCAATGTCATAATTCTCTCAGCAGGGGTCAGGCGTCGGGAGAAGAAGGCGCATGGATGGAGCTTCTGGTCCCCGGGAGCCCGTTGGGACAGAACAGCTCCCACCCCCACGTCGGAGGCGTCCACCTCCACCACGAACTGTCAACGATGTAAACCGTGTCTTGAGTGTCTGAAAAGCTTTGTCGGCCGCGGCAGACCATCGGAACGGAACCTTGGAGGAGGTGAGTGCCGTGAGGGGTGCGGCCACAGCACTGTAGCCATGGATGAACCGTCGGTAAAAATTGGCGAACCCCAGGAACCTTTGGAGCTGCTTGCGTGAGTCAGGAACAGGCCAGGTGGTGACAGCAGAGACCTTGGCGGGATCCATCTTGATGTTCCCTTGGCCAACGATGTATCCTAGGAAGGAGACTGACGGGGAGTGAAACTCGCACTTCTCAGCTTTAACGAAGATCGAGTTCTCCAGGAGCCGATGTAGAACTGCCTGGACGTGGTGTACGTGTTCCTCTTGGTCCGTGAAAAGATGAGGATGTCATCAATATAGACGGACACGTACTTGTTCAACATGTATCTGAGAATGCAATGACGAAAGCCTGGAAGACGGCCGGGGCGTTGGTGAGGCCAATGGGCACCACCAGGTATTCATAATGTCCCGTGCGAGTGTTGAAGGCGGTCTTCCACTCATCTCCCTCTTTGATGCGGACCAAGTGGTAGGCGTTGCGTAGATCCAACTTCGAAAATATGGTGGCCCCCTCAAGGAGCTCGAAAGCAGAGGAGATGAGTGGGGGAGGGTAGCGATTCTTCACCGTGATGCCGTTGAGCCCCCGCTAATCTATGCAGGGACGCAGAGATTTGTCCTTCTTCTCCACGAAGAAGAACCCAGCCCCAGCAGGAGACGAGGAGGGACGGATGAGACCAGCAGCAAAGGAGTCGCTTATGTATTTCTCCATGGCGCCTCTCTCAGGGGCGGACAGGGAGTAAAGGCGACCCCTAGGAGGAGCGGAACCAGGCAGGAGGTCTATGGCGCAGTCATAGGGCCAATGAGGAGGAAGGGAGGTGGCCCTAGACTTGCTAAAAACCTCCCCAAAGTCATGGTACTCGGCTGGGACCCCCGTCAGATCTGGAGCAGAACTGGAGCTGGTGGCCGGTTGAGGAGCTGAGGGGACGAAGGCCGTGGTCGGGGACAGAAGGCTGAGGTGATATCCAGGAAGACGACAGGACGGAATGTTCAGGGGCAGGCAGGTTAGAATCCGTGTAGGCAGTCGGGAAATCGTTGGAGAATCTTGCATGAATGCTGAGAACAATCTGGCACTGTGTGAACGGTGAGGAGAGTCTATACACCGGGTTAATAGGTGATCAGAGGCAACTGCGTGCAACAGGTGAGGAGAGTTGGGCTGATGAGAGGGGAGTGGCAGGCAGGCAGGTGAGGAGAAGGAGGGACCGGTGGCAAAGTACTGGGAGGTGAAGTGGATGAGAATGAGGAGAGGGCAGACTGTGATAATAATGTGGTTAATGTGAGGTTATACACTTTGGTGGCAAGAACAAGAAGGCAGATTATTATCTGAATAGCGTCAGATTAGGAAAAGGGGTGGTGCAACGAGATCTGGGTGTACTTGTACATCAGTCACTGAAAGTAAGCATGCAGGTACAGCAGCCAGTGATGAAAGCTAATGGCATGTTGGCCATGATTGCAAGAGGACAATAGACAATAGAGGAGTGGGCCATTTGGTGCAGGAATAGGCCATTTGGCCCTTCAAGCCAGCACTGCCATTCACTTTGATCATGGCTGATCTTCCACATTCAGTACACCGTTCCTGCCTTCCCACCATATCCCATGACTACGTAATCATTAAGAGCTCTATCTAACTCTCTCTTGAAAGCATCTAGAGAATCGGCCTCCACTGCCATCGGAGGCAGATAATTCCACAGATTCACAGCACTCTTGGTAAAACCGTTTTTCCTCATCTCCGTTCTAAATGGCCTACCCCTTATTTTGAGTTTAGGTGCAAGGTGGGCCTACTGCAGTTGTACAGGGCCCTGGTGAGTTCGCACCTGAAGAATTGTGTGCAATTGTGGTCTCCTAATTTGAGGAAGGACATTAGTTCTATTGAAGGAGTACAGCTTTGGTTCACCATGTTAATCCCTGGGTTGGCGGGACTGACATATGATGAACGAATGGGGCGACTGGGCTTGTATCCACTGAAATTTAGAAGGATGGGAGGGGATTTTATAAAAGCATATACAATTCTTAAAGAATTGGACAGGCTAGATGCAGGATAAATGTTCCCGATGTTGGTGAGCCCAGAAGCAGGGGTCGCAGTTTATCAATACGTGATAGACCATTTGGGACTATGATGAGGCAATACATCTTTACACAGGGATAAGTAAATCTATGGAATTCTCTACCGCAGAAGGCCAATTTACTAGAAGTTTCCAAGGGAGAGGTTAGATTTAGCTGTTAGGGCTAAAGGAATCAAGGGATATGTGGGGGGGGGGGGGGGGGGGGGGGGGGGGGAGCAGGAACGGGACACTGATTTTAGATGATCAGCCATGATCATATTTAATTGTGGTGCTAGCTCAGGGCTGGATTGCCTACATCTGAACCTATTTTCTATGTTTGTATAGTTCTATACCTTTCAATGACAGGAGCTTTGTACCAAAGACTTCCACTTCACAAAGAGTTAGCTGTATCTTCGAGCCTGGAAGTATGATTTTCACATACCGACCGACGAGACCGTTACAATGGTAGGTGGCCGTTTCTTCAGGCGAACGGATGGTGCCACAGCTGAAAGAAATGAGATCTCATTGTGAACAGTATCTGTGACCTCAACAAATCATTCAACAAGATTCCGTTTGGTAGGGTGCTCTGGAAGGTTAGATCGCATGGGATCCAAAGAGAGATGGCTGAATGGATTCAATATTGGCTTCAAGGAAGGAAGCAGACGGTGATAGCGGAAAGTTACTTCTCAGACTGGAGTCCTGTGACTAGTGGTCTGCCTCAAGGTTCGTTGCTGGGCACGTTACTGTTTGTCATCTACATTAATGGGTGGGATGAGAACATACATGGCGAGATTGGCAAGTTTGCTGATGATATAAAGGGGCGTGGTTTTGCAGAGAGTGACGATGGCTGTGGAAAATTGGAGCAGGATCTTGATCGGTTAGCCGGCAGGGCCTAGGAACGGTTGATGGAATTCAATACAATATGTGAAGTGTTGCAATTTGGAAAGTCTAGCATAGGCAGGACCTACACACTGAATGATAGGGCTCGGTAGAGTGTTGTAGAGCAGAGGGATATAAGAGTGCAGGTCCATATGTCATTGAAGGTGGAGTCGCAGGTAGATAGGGCGGTCAAAAGTGCATTTGGCACATTATCCTTATCTGTCAGATTATTGAGTATAGACGTTGGGAGGTCATGTTGCAGTTGTAAAGGCATTGATGAGGCCACATTTAGACTAGTGTGTTCGGTTCTAGGCACCATGTTATAGGAAAGATATTGACAAGCTGGAAACGGTACAGCAAAGATTTACAAGGGCTAGAGTGTCCGAGCTATCGGGAGAGGTTGAGTAGGCTGGGATTCTATTCCTTGGCACGCAGTAGGATGAGGGGTGATCTTATTGTGGTGTACAAAATCATGAGAGGAATAGATCGGATAGATGCAGAGTTTCTCGCCCGAGGTAGGTAAATCGAGGACCAGAGGACAGTGGTTTAAGCTGAAGGGGAACATATTTAATAGGAATCTGAGGATAACTGTTTCACACAAAGTGGGGTGGGTGTTTCAAACAAGCTGCCAAAGGATGCAGTTGAGGCAGGGACTATCCCAAACGATCCCACAATTAGACAAGTACAGTCTGAAGAAGGGTATCGACCCGTAATGTCTCCAATTCCTTCGCAACAGAGATTCTGCCTGTCCCACTGAGTTACTCCAGAATTTTGAGTCTACCTTCGATTTAAACCAGCATCTGTAGTTCTTTCCTACCAAGCACATGGATAGGATAGGTGTGGCGGGATATGGACACAAAATGGACAGGTGGGACTAGTATAACTGGGACATGTGGCTGGTGTGGCCAAGTTGGGTCGAAGGGCCTGTTTCCACACTGTATCACTCTATGACTCAATGATCTGATTTTGAACAGCGTCCGTGTCTCGAGGATCGCACTGTGAATAGTTTCCGCGACTCTGCGATCTAATTGAACAGTCCGTGCCCCTGACTCCACAATATTCTGAACCGTGGGCACCGGCAAGGCTGCTGCATACTGAGATTGTGGAATATAGAATAGTAAACAGAGGAACAGGTCCGTAGTGCTGAACTTGATGCCAAGTTCAACTCATCTCCTTTGCCTGCACATGATCCATATTCCTCCATTAACTGCACAGCAATGTGCCTCGTCAAAAGCAGCGTAAACACTATAAATTCTACCTGCATCACCATTCCCAGCAACGTGTTCTAGGCATCTATCACCCTCTGTGTACTCAATGACCTGACCTTTGAGAGCAAACATATATGCACCTTATGTTTTAACATATTTACTCGTGTTGACAATTTTAGGAAGTTATGGAGTTGGACCACACGAGCCTCTGTACACAGATGTTTCTTATGGTTTGGGCGTTAATTGGCTCCCCTTACATTTGTCCTCCCAAAGTGCAACATCTCAAACTTAGTCAGTGGAAACTCCATCTACCAATGCTCTACCCACATCTGTAGCTTATGTATATCCTATTGCATCCTTTGATAGCTTTCCTCAGAATTAGCCAACCCTGCAATCTTGGTGTCACCTGCAAATTTATGACCCAAACCAACTACATTCACATTCGACCCATCAATTCATATCATAACCCGCAGACATCCTAGCACTGATCACTGTGGAACTTAATTGGTCACAGACATCTAGAATGAATATTGTCCTTCCACCGCACCCTCTGTTTCCATCATTAAGTCAGTTGTGAAACCATAGAGCAAGTCATTGTTAATCCAATGCAATTTATAAACTATCAGTGCGGCTGTGTATAACTTACAGGCTGTTCATATTCCCATTTTTCATCAGCGAGTTCCCAATGTGGATCTGTGCTCCCATGAGCCGTTTCGGACAGCAGTCTGCATGGAACATGAAACGTGCAACAGTACAGCAGAGGGATAGGACCTTCAACCATGACGGCCGTGCCGAAAAACGAATCATATCTGTACTGAATATTTCAATTCCCTGCATATCCATGTCCCCAACTAAAAGTCTCTTAAATGACACGATACTATTTGCCCACGCCACTACCCCCAGCGGTATGTTCCAGGCGCCCACCACTCTTTGCGTAAAATATCTGGGCTGGCATACCTCCTTTAATCACCTGCCTTCCCCCTTAAAGTTATGGCTTCTACTTTTTGACATTTGCACCCAAGGGAATAATTGCATATACTTATGCCTGGTCACGACCAACCTCTGATGATCCAGAGAAAACAATGTACACCTGCCTAAACTCTCCATGGAGCGAATTCTCTCTACTCAAGCAGCTTTACATACACTAATCATTGAGTTAATGCCCCCAACTACAAGTAACTTTACATTGAAGGGTCTCGACCCGAAATGTTACCAATTCCTTCCTTCCAGAGATGCTGCCTCGCCTGCTGAATTACTCCAGCATCTTATATCTACCAGCTTTACATAAATGTCCCCTGCATCCTCTATAAAGCCTCTCGAACCTCCCAAAGATGGGGCAACCAGATTTGCACACAATACTAACAGTCCATTGCGTTGGTGATTCTTATCGATGATATGATGTACTCTTCCATTAAATCGAGCCGCCACCATGGGTCATTCTCTTGGTTTGTGGTCGCACATGGTGATTGACGTATTAGTGAGTTTATGTTACCATCATTTGCGTTGGAGGCATAATAATTTTTATAGAGGCTTGTCATGGTCGCCTTCCCTTTCAGTGCCAGGTTCTCTGTGGATGGAACAAAAGATTACTCTTCAACAAGCGTCATGGATGCGAGGGGATTCAAATTAGAGGTGAGTAATGTCCTGCAACATACTGACTTGTGAGAAAGCAGGAGTTGGCTGATTATCAATGAACATATTGACTGGTTTCATCATGGCCTGGTTCAATACCTCAAATGTACTGGAATGAACGAGGCTACTGAAAGTGTCGGCCACTGCCCGGTACATCACAGGTACTGACCGCTCCACACGAATATACAGGAGGCGCTGTCTCTAAAAGGCAGCCTACATAATTTAAAGACACACACCACCCTGGCCACGCTCTAATCTGACTGTTACCATTGGGAAGAAGGCCCAGCAGACAGCTTCTTCCTAGCAACCTTCAAGCTCCCCAGACATGCTGCACTACACTTATCACAACCCTCCCAGAAGCAATTAATTGCCTTTGTGTCAGAAATTCAGAAATAGCTACCCCCCCCTCCCCTTTTTTTTTAACCAAACAACTGAATGCACATCCCTTAAGATAATGTGTAGTTCCGGCCTTCCAATCTACATGACTGTGGAGATTGCTTTCTTTCGTCTGCAAATTATCTGTAAATGTAATACCATAATGCTGTACACTATATTTGGAACGCTGGGAATTTTCTCTTTGCACCACCTGCAGTACTTGTGTATGGCTTAATTGTTCCCGTGAAAAGTGTGATTTGACTGGATAATGCGCAGGCAAAGTTTGCACAGTGACAACAATAAACATGCCAATACAATGCCATCTCTGTGAGGGTTGAGGATTGTGGTTTTCCCTGTGTACTCAATAGCTACAGCGTTATTTGAATAAGGTTGAATAAGTTAGGTCTTTATTCTCTGGAGCGCAGAAGGTTAAGGGGGGACTTGATAGTGGTCTTTGAAATGATGAGAGGGATAGACAGAGTTGATGTGGACAAGCTTTTCCCTTTGAGAATAGGGAAGATTCAAACAAGAGGACATGACTTCAGAATTAAGGGACAGAAGTTTAGGGGTAACATGACGGGGAACTTCTTTACTCAGAGAGTGGTAGTGGTGTGGAATGAGCTTCCAGTGGAAGTGGTGGCGGCAGGTTCGTTGGTATCATTTAAAAATTAATTGGATAGGCATATGGATGAGAAGGGAATGGAGGGTTATGGTATGAGTGCAGGCAGGTGGGACTAAGGGAAAAACGTTGTTCGGCACGGACTTGTAGGGCCGAGTGGCCTGTTTCCGTGCTGTGATTGTTATATGGTTATATTGTTATATGGTTATTTGTATTTTACTTCGGAGTCACGTGAGAGATTCCGTGAAGAAGCCCCGCCAATTGTCGTTCGCATGGCGAAGCATCGGACTGACAGGGCATCGCTCCTGCCGGCGGTAAGTTAAAACCTACAGATAAGTTTTTATTACTTACCAGGGTTGATGTTCGTGCGGGAACCTCTCTTCACAGAGGTATCCTGCTGGATTTGCAGCGAAGCCGGCGAGTGAACCGGCTATGGGCTGTGGGGAGACCGCGGTTCCGATCGCGGAAGCGGATAGTCGGATGATGTCGGGTTCGCGTTCCAAGCTACTGAAAAAACGGTCAGCGGTTTTCCAGCCTGCTGTGGTTCCCGGGGAAGGGCAAATCATGCAGGAAGGCGGTATCGGTATCGTAAGGCTGGCAGTGCGGTCAGCGCCTCATAAACATGTCGTCGGTCCCCAGGCATGTGGCGAAATCATCGATACATCGATGAGTCGGGCTGCAAGGATCCCCTCCGGTAAGAAATATGTATTTGGAGAGATTCTGTTTGTCGTTTCACTCCTTCACAGCTGACGCTCCACACATCAAAATTGGAGTTGGACATGTATTCCCGAGCTGAGGACACCATCAAACACAAAATATGTAATAGCGACAGGCCACGCCAGCAGCGCCTGGTATAGGGCTGCTCAATCACTCCCTCATTGATGAGGAGAGTGCAATGGCGGGGAATTCACCCCGGGGGACGAAGGGCACGTGCCAGATGTCCAATCCCTGGCAGCAAGGTTTGCCGTCCCGAAAGACTCAGGGGAGCCACCTGGAGATGAGCTGGCCTCCACAAATAATTATTTAGCCTCTCATCAGCTGCAGGAGCTCACAATGGTAGAGACCGCCAAGAATACCAGCGCGGGCCTATGGGACAGGCCGCGCCAGCAGCGCCTGGGACAGGGCTGCTTAATGTCTCCGTGTTGGAGGGGGAGACCATCACTGGTCAGTATACAGGTGACGCCGAATCTGTCACAGCGCCGGCCTACGGGAAAGCCCGTACCAGCAACGCCAATGGCAGGGCTGCTTAAATGTGTGACAGCGCCGGCCTGTCCGAGAGGCCGTGCCAGCAGCGCAGGGGACATAACTGCTTAATGTCTCCCTGTTGAAGGGGGAGCCCATCACGGGTCAGTGTAATTCTGACGCCGAATCAGTCACAGCGCCGGACTACGGGCGAGCCCACGCCAGCAGCGCCTGGAACATGGTTCCTTAATGTGTGACAGTGCCGGCCTGTAGAAGAGGCCGTGCCACCAGCGCCTGGGACGGGGCTGTTTCATGTCTCCCTCTTGGAGGAGGAGAGCATGCCGGATCAGTGTAGGTCTGACGCCGAGTCTGAGGGTATAGCCGTGGAGCATACCCCAAGGAATAAAGGGCACGTGTCAGAGGTACCTTTTCCTGACAACAAAGTTTGTCATCCCAACAAAATGTTCCATCCTGGTATAGGTCCATTGGAAGGGCCGTATCAGCGCAGGTATACCCAGGGGCCTGCGGCAGCACCTGTTTCAGGGTTGCCTACGAATCGCCCTCTCCGAGGAGGGGAGTGCGAACGGTCAGATGTAATTGACTACATATTCTATAGATGTCGGTGGAACATACTGGAGCACATGCGGATTTGAGAGCCACCCGCCGAATCTTCTGTTCAGGTAAGTCCTATTGAACAGGAAAAACCTGGCGGGCGAAGCAAAAGCTGCCGGACCAATCAAGGCCGGATTTAGGGCCACATTTCTCGTTTTCATGACAGGCTCGGAAATAGAGCCAGAGTTATCGTGCGAAGCACGCATGGGATGATGGTCGGAGTGGCCTGTTCATTGTGAAAAATGGTGAATGTCGTTTAACTTTCATATACACTTTCCAAATAGGAAACCTCTTTACTGACTACAACATAGAAACATACATACATAGATAATTGGTGCAGGAGTAGGCCATCCGGCCCTTCGAGCCTGCACCGCCATTCAATATGATCATGGCTGATCATCCAACTCGTATCCTGTACATGCCTTCTCTCCTTATCACCTGATCCCTTTAGCCACAAGGGCCACATCTAACTCCCTCTTAAATATAGCCAATTAACTGGCCTCAACCACCTTTAGTGGCAGAGAGTTCCAGAGACTCACGACTCTCTGTGTGAAAAATGTTTTTCTCATCTCGGTCCTAAAGGATTTCCCCTTTATCCTTAAACTGTGACCCCTTGTCCTGGACTTCCCCAACATCGGGAACAATCTTCCTGCATCTAGTCTGTCCAAACCCTGAAGAATTTTGTAAATTGCTATAAGATCCCCCCTCAATCTTCTAAATTCCAGCGAGTACAAGCCGAGTCTATCCAGTCTTTCTTCATATGAAAGTCCTGACATCCCAGAAATCAGTCTGATGAACCTTCTCTGTACTCCCTCTATGGCAAGAATATGTTTCCTCAGATTTGGATACCAAAATTGTACGCAATACCGCAGGTGTGGTCTTACCAAGACCCTGTACAACTGCAGTAGAACCTCCCTGCTGCTATATTCAAATCCTTTTGCTATGAATGCTAACATACCATTCGCTTTCTTCACTGCCTGCTGCACCTGCATGCCTACTTTCAATGACTGGTGTACCATGACACCCAGGTCTCGTTATATCTCCCCTTTTCCTAATCGGCCACCATTTAGAAAAAAAGTCTACGTTCCTGTTTTTGCCACCAAAGTGGATAACCTCACATTTATCCACATTATACTGCATCTGCCATGCATTTGCCCACTCACCCACTCTATCCAAGTCACCTCGCAGCGTCCTAGCATCCTCCTCACAGCTAACACTTCCCCCCAGCTTCGTTTCACCCGCAAACTTGGAGATGTTGAATTCAATTCCCTCGTCCATATCATTAATATATATTGTAAATAGCTGGGGTCCAAGCACTGAGCCTTGCGGTGCCCCACTAGTCACTGCCTGCCATTCTGAAACGGACCCGTTTACTCCTACTGAAGGTACACAAAATTGCTGGAGAAACTCAGCGGGTGCAGCATCATCTATGGAGCGAAGAAAATAGGCGACGTTTCGGGCCGAAACCCTTCCTCAGAGTGATGTGGGGGGGGGGGGGGGGGGGGGGGGGGAGGAAGGAAGGAAAAAGGGGGGGGGGGGAGGAGGAGGAGCCCGAGGGCGGGCGGATGGGAGGAGACAGCTCGAGGGTTAAGGTAGGTAGGGAGACAGCAAGGGATAGCACAATTGGGAGAATTCAACATTCATGCCATTAGGATGAAAGCTGCCCAGGCGGAATATGAGGTGCTGTTCCTCCAATTTCCGGTGCGAGCCTCATCTAAGGTGGCGGAGGGGAATCCCCGTTCCCTGAAGGACGAGGACATTTCCATATAAGGCCGCCTCCAACGTGACCCCACCACTCGCCACATCTTCCCATCTCCCCCCCCCATGTCTGCCTTCCGCAAAGACCGCTCCCTCCGCAACACCCTTGTCAATTCTTCCCTTCCCTCCCGTACCACCCGCGCCCCGGGCACTTTCCGTTGCAACCGCAAGAAATGCAACACCTGTCCCTTCACCTCCCCCCTCGACTCCATTCAAGGTCCCAAGCAGTCGTTCGAGGTGCGACAAAGGTTCAGCTGTATCTCCTCCAACCTCATCTACTACATCCGCTGCTCTAGATGTCAGCTGATTTACATCGGCGAGACTAAGCGGCGGTTGGGCGATCGTTTCGCCGAACACCTCCGCTCAGTCCGCAATAACCTACCGGAACTCCCGGTGGCTCAGCACTTCAACTCACCCTCCCATTCCCAATCCGGCCTCTCTGTTCTGAGTCTCCTCCATTGCCAGAGTGAGCAACACCGGAAATTGGAGGAACAGCACCTCATATTCCGCCTGGGCAGCTTGCATCCTAATGGCATGAATGTTGAATTCTCCCAATTTTGCTAGCCCTTGCTGTCTCCTCCCCTTCCTTAACCCTCGAGCTCTCTCCTCCCATCCCCCCGCCCTCGGGCTCCTCCTACTTCCCTTTTTCCTTCCTTCTCCCCTTCCACCCCCCATCAGTCTGAAGAAGGGTTTCGTCCCGAAACGTCGCCTATTTTCTTCGCTCCATAGATGCTGCTGCACCCGCTGAGTTTCTCCAGCAATTTTGTGTACCTTCGATCTTCCAGAATCTGCAGTTTCTTCTTGAACACAACCGTTTACTCCTACTGTTTGCCTCCTGTTTACCAGCCAGTTCTCTATTCACATCAATACTGAACCCCTAATACACACCCACTAGTTCTCCCTCGCCCACTCCACGGATTCATAAGGGTCTCAGATATCCATTCTATGCAGTTCCCATTACAGGGATCATCGGAGATATTGGAAATTATGAAAAGCCAATGATAACTGTACTAATAACAGTAAAACATTGCAAAACGGGATAAACTAATTCCACAGGTTGTTCAACCAATTAATACAATCGGTGTTTGGACTCAGAGTTCGAAGACACTTGTTATGTCCAATATTCTAACGCTGTATTCTGTTAAAAAATCACTTGTTTCAGTGTCAAATTATATTTGAGAAATTGGGTTCATCCATCCAGTTAACTTTAAGTTGTTACCAAATAGACTTGTTGGTCATTGGAAATTACCTTTAACTGTTAATTAGCCCATGACTCAGTCTGTGTCACGAGATTGGTGATAATAGAAACCTGTTATAAAACTGAATTCTGCTTAGCAAGAGTACTTGCCATTATAGTAGCAGTGATTTAACTGTGCATGTCGGGGAACTGTTATCGTGCAAAGTAGCAACCTCTCAAATTACATATAGGTCATTGTTAACAGGCTTATGTTATGACGAGATGAAGCTATCTAAGCACATGGCGATCACATAACATTTACCTGTCACAGTCTGCCCTCTCCTCATTCTCATCCACTTCACCTCCCAGGACTTTTCCACCGGCCCCTCCTTCTCCACACCTGCCTGCCTGCCACTTCCCTCTCATCAGCCTAACTCTCCTCACCTGGTGCACTCAGTTGCCTCTGATCACCTATTAACCAGGTATATAGACTCTCCTCACCGTTCACACAGTGCCAGATTGTGCTCAGCATTCATGGAAGACTCTCCAGCGATTTCCCGACTGCCTACACGGATTCTAACCTACCTGCACCTGAACATTCCGTCCTGTCGTCTTCCCGGATATCACCTCAGCCTCCTGTCCCCGACCACGGCCTTCGTCCCGTACCTCCTGGTTTCTGTCTGCCTCTCTCCTGGGCTGTTTGGTGTATCCGTGTAACGGCTCCTCGACTTCCTGCCTGGCTTCGACTCACCTTCCGTCTGTCCCTCGCTGGTTTGTTTGCATCGTGTGTTGGGTCTCCTGTTTACCGAACTTTCCGCTACCCCGACTACGACTCCTGCCTGCCCGTCTTCGGAACCCTCGCTCAATCCTGAGCCTCTGTGTGTACGGTGTACCCATTCCTGTGTTACTACTCTGTGTTACAGCATCGTAATAAAGTTCATTACCAATTATACCTGCCTGATTCTGTGCTGCTATTGGGTCCAAGCTATACCCGTTACAGTACAATCTGGCCAACAATGGACTCAGCACACTCAACGTCTCCGTCAAACCGCTTCGAGAGGATTGAGCACACGCTCCTGCAGCACAAAGCTATGCTCACTACCTCCAACTCCGATGTTCGACAGGCTGTGACAAACTAAGAGCAAGCATTGGTTGCACTCGCCACCCAGGTCCAACAGCTGACGACCACCCTCGCCCAGGCTACACCCCATGCTTCGCCTCCGGCTCCGACAGCACCAGCTCCCGGTCCGCCAGGGACATCACCTGAGCCCCGGGTGGGAACCCCGGTGCGCTACGCTGGAGACCCGGAGGGCTGCAACCCATTCATCAAGAACTGTTCCATTCTCTTCGCCCTACAGCCCTACACCTTCGCCCAGGAAGCGGCGAGAGTGGCGTTTACCATTAATCACCTGACTGGCAGAGCTCGGCTGTGGGGAACGGCTGAATGGGAGCGACGCACGCCGGCTTGCTCCTCTTTCCAGGCTTTCGCCGCGGAGCTTCGCAAGGTGTTCGGTGAGGTTTCGATGGGCCCGGACGCTGCGGGAGGTCTGCTGGGGTTGAGCCAGGGGAACCAGAGCGTCGCTGACTTCGCCATCGACGTTCGCACCAGGGCCCGTCAGAGTGATTGGAACGCCCCGGCCCAGTGTGACGCTTTCTTGCTGGGCTTGAATGACTACATCAAGGATGAGTTTGTGTCCCACGACCTTCCTTCTTCTCTGGATGGGCACATCGAGCTAACGACCCGTCTGGACCGACGCATCCTGGCGAGACGTCGGGAGAGGCGACAGGGACAGGCGGTCCGCCAGCTATCCACCCAAGCTCGTTTTCCTCCGGAGACTGGACTACCCTCGTCGGGGCAACCGTCGAGGCAACCCGAACCCATGCAGGTGGGTCACACCAGTCTCACACACGAGGAGCGGGAACGTCGTCGTCGGGGGAACATCTGTCTCTACTGTGGCCTGGCGGGTCATTACATCTCCGAGTGTCCAATAAAACGCCAGACTCACCAGTAGCGGAGGAATTACTGGTGAGTCGAACCTCTGAGCTTTCCTCTGGCCGACGCCCTCTTTGTCATGCCCGTCTGCTGTTGTCTGATTGTTCTCACTGGTTGTGACATTAATCTTATGGACATGGAACTAGCCCGCCAGCTAGGCATCAGTTGTGTGACCCTGCGTAAACCTGTTCCCGCCAATGCCCTCGATGGCCATCTCCTGGGGACTGATTCTCACCAGACGGTCCTAGTGCGCATGCTCCTGTCTGGTAATCACCATGAGACCATCCAGTTCCACATCCTGCAGTCTCCCCGTTTTTCCCTCATCCTGGGTTACCCCTGGCTCTGGCGACACAACCCCAACATCGACTGGAGGACGGGGGTCATCTTGGGTTGGAGCCCTTCCTGCCACCACGTGTGCCCGAAGCAAGCCTCAGCTCCTCAAACGGCCACCTGCTCCAGTTCTGCTCCAGATCTGACGGGGGTCCCAGCCGAGTACCATGACTTTGGGGAGGTTTTTAGCAAGTCTAGGGCCACCTCCCTTCCTCCTCATCGGCCCTATGACTGCGCCATAGACCTCCTGCCTGGTTCCGCTCCTCCTAGGGGTCACCTTTACTCCCTGTCCGCCCCTGAGAGAGGCGCCATGGAGAAATACTTAAACGACTCCTTTGCTGCTGGTCTCATCCGTCCCTCCTCGTCTCCTGCTAGGGCTGGGTTCTTCTTCGTGGAGAAGAAGGACACATCCCTGCGTCCCTGCATAGATTAGCGGGGGCTCAACGGCATCACGGTGAAGAATCGCTACCCTCCCCCACTCACCTCCTCTGCTTTCGAGCTCCTGGAGGGGGCCACCATCTTTTCGAAGTTGGATCTACGCAACGCCTGCCACTTGGTCCGCATCAAAGAGGGAGAGGAGTGGAAGACCGCCTTCAACACTCCCACGGGACATTATGAATACCTGGTGATGCCCTTCGGCCTCACCAACGCCCCGGAAGTCTTCCAGGCTTTGGTCAATGATGTTCTCAGAGACATGTTGAGCAAGTACGTGTTCGTCTATATTGATGACATCCTCATCTTTTCCCGGACCAAGGAGGAACACGTCCACCACGTAAAGGCAGTTCTACATCGGCTCCTGGAGAACTTGCTGTTCGTTAAAGCTGAGAAGTGCGAGTTTCACTCCCCGTCAGTCCCCTTCCTGGGATACATCGTTGGCCAAGTAAACATCAAGATGGATCCCGCTAAGGTCTCTGCTGTCACCACCTGGCCTGTTCCTGACTTCCGCAAGCAGCTCCAAAGGTTTCTGAGGTTCGTCAATTTTTACCGACGGTTCATCCGTGGCTACAGTACTGTGGCCGCACCCCTCACGGCACTCACTCCCTCCAAAGTTCCGTTCCGGTGGTCTGCCGCGGCCGACGAAGCTTTTCAGACACTCAAGACACGGTTTACATCGTTGACAGTTCGTGGTGGAGGTGGACGCCTCCGTGGCGGTGGGAGCTGTTCTGTCCCAACGGGCTCCCGGGGACCAGAAGCTCCATCCATGCGCCTTCTTCTCCCGACGCCTGACCCCTGCTGAGAGGAATTATGACATTGGCGACCGAGAACTGTTGGCGGTTAAGTTGGCGTTGGAGGAATGGCGTCACTGGCTGGAGGGAACCGAGCAGCCTTTCTTGGTTTGGACTGACCACAAGAATCTTGAATACCTCCAGTCAGCCAAGAGGCTCAACTCTCGTCAGGCCCGCTGGTCTCTCTTCCTCACCCGCTTCAACTTCTCCCTCTCCTACCGACCTGGGTCCCGCAACGTGAAGCCCGATGCCCTCTCTCGACAGTTCTTGGCGAAGGAGGAGCTGCCTCTGACTCCAAGACCATCCTCCCGTCCTCGCACAGGGTTGCCTCCCTCACCTGGGAAGTGGAGGAGAAGGTCAAGGCGGCTTTGGAGACCCAGCCGGGACCCAGCGCATGCCCTCCTGATCGCCTGTTTGTGGTTTCTGCCCTGCGGTCCGACGTTCTACAGTGGGCCCACAGCTCTCGACTCACCTGTCATCCCGGCATTCAACGGACCAAGGAGATGGTGCTACGGAGGTTCTGGTGGGCATCGCTGGAAGAGGACACTCGGGAGTTTGTCAACGCCTATCCCGTTTGCAACCAGCACAAGGTCTCACACCAAGCTCCTGCGGGTCATCTGCTTACACTGCCTGTCCCCCATCGACCATCTCCCTGGACTTCGTTACCGGCCTGCCCCCATCCAGTGGTCACACCACCATCCTGACCGTGATCGATAGATTTAGCAAGATGGCTCACTTCGTGCCCCTGCCCAAGCTTCCGTCAGTCAAGGAAGCTGCCAAGCTCATGTTTCTCCACGTCTTCGGGCTCCATGGTCTCCCCGTCGATGTGGTCTACGACCGGGGACCCCAGTTTGCCACTGTGGTCTGGAGGGAGTTCTGCACGCTTGTGGGGGCCACCGTGAGGCTGACGTCCGGATTTCATCCGCAGTCCAGCGGCCAAACTGAAAAGGAGAATCAGGAGATGGAGACGGCGCTGGCCCCCACCTACCTCGCGGGCCAGAAGGTGTGGCTGTCGACCCGGGACCTTCCCTTGAGGGTGGAGTCCAAGAAGTTGGCACCCAAGTTCATCGGTCCCTTTGAGATCCAGAAGGTCATTAACCCAGCGGCTGAGAGGCTCAAGTTGCCTCGTTCCATGCGGGTCCATCCTACGTTCCACGTGTCCAGAGTAAAGCCAGTCCGGGAGAGCTCCCTGGTCCCCGCAGTCCCTCCTCCTCCACCTCCTCGTCTCATCGACGGAGGCCCCGCAGTTACGGTGCACCGCCTCCTGCGCTTCCGCCGTCGCAGGAGGGGTCTCCAATACCTGGACGATTGGGAGGGTTACGGTCCAGAGGAGAGGTCCTGGGTTCCTGCTCGACACATCCTGGACGCCTCCCTCATCAGGGAGTTTCACCGACGTCATCCCGACCAGCCGTCCAAGTCCGCCACTCCTAGAGGGGTCGCCGCCCCTGAGACTCTGTCCCCTCTTCCATCTGAGGCGCCCAGTGACGACGAGACGGAGCTTTCCTCTGATGCCATTGAGGAGGATGCGGACTTGGATGTCTCGGACAAATATTAGCCCTCCTCCGGACCCCTCCTCCCACCCAACTCTGCGTGGGATTTGGTTTATTTTCTTTATTGTTTTTTTTGTTTGTTTTCGGACGTCAGGAGCCGTCCCTTGAGGGGGGGGGGGGGGGGTTCTGTCACAGTCTGCCCTCTCCTCATTCTCATCCACTTCACCTCCCAGTACCTTTCCACCGGTCCCTCCTTCTCCTCACCTGCCTGCCTGCCACTCCCCTCTCATCAGCCCAACTCTCCTCACCTGTTGCACTCAGTTGCCTCTGATCACCTATTAACCCGGTGTATAGATTCTCCTCACCGTTCACACAGTGCCAGATTGTTCTCAGCATTCATGCAAGACTCTTCAGCGATTTCCCGACTGCCTATACGGATTCGAACCTGCCTGCCCCTGACCATTCCGTCCTGTCGTCTTCCCGGATATCACCTCAGCCTTCTGTCCCCGACCACGGCCTTCGTACAGAACCTCCTGGTTTCTGTCTGCCTCTCTCCTGGGCTGTTTGGTGTATCCCTGCACGGCTCCTCCACTTCATGCCTGGCTTCGACTCTCCTTTCGTCTGTCACTCGCTGGTTTGTTTGCATCGTGTGTCGGATCTCCTGGTTACCGGACCTTCCGCTACCCCGACTACGTCTCCTGCCTGCCCCTCTTCGGAACCCTCGCTCAATCATGAGCCTCTGTGTGAGTACGGTGTACCCATTCCTGTGTTACTACTCTGTGTTACAGTGTCGTAATAAAATTCATTACCAACTATACCTGCCTGATTCTGTGCTGCTATTGGGTCCAAGCTATACCCGTTACATTACCTAATTTCCTTTGTCACTGGATTATCATCAAGTTTAGATTCATGAAAACACTGAACAAGTGTTGAATCACAAAGTATTTATGTAGGTATGGTTCAAAGAAACACCGAATATCGACATGTTGGTTCATGCTTTTTCACTGTTTGCAAAAATATGTGGCATAAAAGTGGTGAGAGATACATTCTCGCCACAAGAAGGAGGAATGTTCTTTTATGTCTTCCTCCATTTTGCCTCATTCGTCGGGTCATGAAATAAACTCAGCAAGATCTCGCTTTAGTTTTCGTACTGTCTGAATGGCTATGCAGCCATGCTTCCCGCTTCCGCCAGACATAATAATACAACCATGTATGTTTCTGCAAGTAAAACGAAAACTTTGCTGGTTCACACTGTGGTTCAGAAAACCAGCCTCTGCATAAAAAACAAGTATTGGCTTACACATTCTGAATGGACTGTTTTGCGGCTCAGATTGTCACATCAATTAACGATTGTGCTCACTGCAGAGTACAGGGATATCACCAAAAACAGTACATTTCCTATTGAGGAGATAGGAAACGGTTTGTTTAATATTAATGTTACGTTGAATATGGTACAGATTACTGACGTCTTCCAGTTCATGCTTAAATGGTATTTTGACAATAATTCAGTTATGGTACCATTAACTGTTCCCAAAGTACCTTCCCATCATATTAGCTGCAGCAAACGGGACCCACTCTCTTGGGTTTCAAACACGGATATCTAGTTTGTAAAAAATATCTTTAGCACAAGTTCTCCCAGTACAAGTATAGGAAGTATTGGATATTGACAGTGTGTTAACAATACTTCACCAGGGGGCTCCAGCTACATACCCCCACGGACGCACGTCTATCCGTACGGGCACGCTTGTTATCTTACATCAAGGCCACCAGAACCCAAAGAGGTGTGGAATCAGCATTCGTTATTAGCCACAAATAACCACACAAGAAAAGGTCGGTCCAGATTGTTTCAAGGTGACTGAAGCAGGTTCTGGTTTATGCGGGTATTAACACAACCAATTTAACATCTCATTCCACCAGGGCGGCATCAACGTTAGCGGCCAGGGCAATGGACGTTCCCATCGACCATATCTTCGCGGCAGCAGGATGGTCATGGGAATTGTTTTCCAAAATGTTTTATCATAGGCCGATTGTCGACACGGAGCTATTTGCCCATTCTGTTTTGCGCCCATTTTAGCCTCCCTTGAGATAGAGGGGTTGCTATTGAATTTCTTTATTAACGTACGTATTAATACGTTTAAATTAATGTCATGGTTAATGTCATTGTTCATTATTCACTCATCCTGAGTCAATCGATGCAGTGAGACGCCGGGAATTGAATGTACGGCATGAAATCACAGAGCTTTGAAATATTCACGGAATGACTCACGTGACTCCGAAGTAAAATAGTAAGAATAAACGAGAATTTACCAGCTTGAAATTTGATCTTTATTTTATGAGGAGTTACGTTGGTGATTACGTGCTCTCTACTCCCAACCCTATCACAAAGGTCATCTGGTAGTTCTCAAGTTTCTGATCTTACTTATGTTACTTCAATTATTTCATACCGCTGCTTTGAAGATTGACGCGCATGCGAACTGGCGGGGTTTCTTCACGTAATCACCAACGTAACTCCTCAAAAAATAAATATCAAACTTCAAACTGGTAAGTTCTCGTTTAATCGCACTATTAAAACAATTAATGGAAACACAGAAACATAGAAAATACGTGCAGGAGGATGCCATTCAGCCCTTCGAGCCAGCACCGCCATTCATTGTGATCATGTCTGATCGTCCCTAATCAATAACCAGTGCCTGCCTTCTTCCCATAACCCTTGATTACACTTGCCCCTAGAACTCTATCTCTCTTAAAACCATCGAGTGGCTTGGCCTCCACTGCCTTCTGTGGAAGGGAATTCCACAAATTTACAACTCTCTGGGTGATAACGTTATTTCTCTCCTCAGTCTTAAATGGCTTCCCCTTTATTGTACGACTGTGGCCCCTGGTTCTGGACTCGCCCAACATTGGGAACAGTTTTCCCACATTTAATTTGTCCAGTACTTTTTAAATGTTATATGTATCTATAAGTTTTTCCCCCTCATCCTTCTAAACTGCAGTGAGTACAAGCCTAGTCTTTTCAATCTCAAGAGTCAAGAGTCAAGAGTCAAGAGTCAATTTAATTGTCATTTGGACCCCTAGAGGTCCAAACGAAATGCCGTTTCTGCAGCCATACATTACACACAAATAGACCCAGACACAACATAATTACCATTTTACATAAACATCCATCACATAGCTGTGATGGAAGGCCAAAAAAAAACTTATCTCTCCACTGCACTCTCCCCCCCCCCCCCCCCCCCCCCCCCCGATGTCAGAGTCAAAGTCAAAGCCCCCGGCTGGCGATGGCGATTGTCCCGCGGCCATTGAAGCCACGCCGGGTGGTGCGAGGTCGCACACCGGGTCTTGGTGTTGGAGCCCCCGGTGTGCGCTCGCAAGTACCCGCGGCCATTCCAGCCGCGCGGGGCGGTGTAGTGAGGCCCCGCTCCAGTAGCTCCCCCAACCCCGCAACACGGGCGGGAGAATTCTCCGTTGCAGGAGCCCCGAAAAGCGGTCTCTCTCCAGGGATCCGCGGGCTCCCGGCGCCGCTGTCCGCAGACCCGCAGCAGCAGCCCCCGACTCAGCAGCGGCATCGGCAGCAGCAGCAGCAGCAGCAGCAGCGTTCCTCCACCGCTCCAACCGCTCCGGTCTCGGCCAGCTCCGCGACGGCAACGGTGAGTAGCACCAGAGTCCCCGGCTTCTTCCTGTTGGAGGCCGCTCCTCGTTGCGGCCTCAACGACAACGGAACCCGACGAGAAAAAGGTCGGGTCTCCAGTGCAGGGAGAGATTTAAAAAGTTTCCCCCCACCCCCACCCCCCCACACACACACCCCAACAAAAAATAACAAAAACTACATTAAAACACAGACAGAAAATAATAAAAACGCGGACAGACTGCAGAGGCCGCTGCTGGCCAGAGCCGCGCCGCCTACCGGAATCTGTCCTCATATGAAAGTCCCGCCATCCCAGGGATCAATCTCGTGAACCTACGCTGCACTGCCTCAATCACAAGGACGTCCCTCCTTAAATTATGAGACCAACACTGTACACAATACTCCAGATGTGGTCTCACCAGAGTCATATACAACTGCAGAAGAACCTCTTTACTCCTATACTGAATTCCTCGTGTTATGAAGGCCAACATTCCATGAGCTTTCTTCACTGCCTGCTGTACCTGCACGCCAACTTTCAGTGACTGGTGTACAAGGGTGCCCAGGTCTCGCTGCACCTCCCCCTTGCCTAACCTATGCTCTGCAAAGGTGTTTGAATGAGTGTTGGGTCTTGACGGGTCCACAACACAGAAACAGGCTTTTTGGTCCAAATGTCCCATGCCAAACAAGACCATATAACCACATAACAATTACAGAACGGAAACAGGCCATCTCGGCAATTCTAGTCCGTGTCGAACACTTACTCCAATTCCACACAGCTACAACTCTCGGAGTAAAGTACCCCCTCACGTTACTCCCAAACTTTTGTCCCTTAATTCTCCAATCATTTTTGCCTGTGTTTGAATCTCCCCTATTCTCAATGGAAAATTATCGACTCAACTCTGTCTACCCCTCTCATAGTTTTGAAGACCTCTATCAAGTCCCCCCTTAATCCTCTGCGCTCCAAAGAATAAAGACCTGTCTTGTTCAACCTTTCTCTGTAACTTAGGTGCAGAAACCCAGGCAACATTCTAGGAAATCCCCTCTGTAATCTCTCTATTTTGTTGACATCTTTCCTATGATTTGGCGACCAAAATTGTCCAAGATATTCCAGAATTGGCTTCACCAACGCCTTGTACAATTTTAACATTACATACCAACTTCTGTACTCAATGCTCTGATTTACACAGGCCAGCACACCAACAGCTTTATTTACCACCCTATCTACATGAGATTCCACCTTCAGGGAACTATGCACAGTTATTCCTAGATCCCTCTGTTAAACTGCATTGCTCAATTTGCTACCATGACCATATGACGTCCTATTTTGATTTGACCTGCCAAGATGTAGCACCTCACACTTAACAGCATTAAACTCCATCTGCCATCTTTCAGCCACTCTTCCAAATGGCCTAAATCCCTCTGTAGACTTTGAAAGTCGATTTCATCATCCACAAAACCAAATATCTTGGTATGATTTGCATACTTACCAATCCAATTTACCACACCAGCATCCAGATCGTTGATATATATGACAAACAACGCAGACCCCTGAGGCACCCCACTAGTCACCGGCCTCCAAACTGGCAAAAAGTTATCCACCATTTCTCTGGTATCTGCCATTCAGCCACTTGCTACTCCACTATTAATACCCAACAATTGAACCTACTTAACCAACATTCCATGTGGAACGTTGTCAAATGACTTACTGAAGTCCATATAGACAACATTCACCGCTTTACCCTCATCAATTTCCCTAATAACCTCTGCAAAAAATTCATGATTAGCCAAACATGACCTTCCAGGCACAAATCCATGTTGACTGTTCACGCCCCCACATAAATTAATCCCATTTACCGTGTTTGCCCGAATCCATCTGAGCATTTCTTGTATATGTACCATAGCTGTGTGCCAGCAGACATAGACATTGAGAATATTACTTGTGTCAGCACTCGTCCTCGCTGAGTGTATCAGTTTTGTAAGCACACGTCCTCCCTAAGGATGTTAGTTGTGTTAGGAAACTTCCTCCCTAAGGATGTTAGTTGTGTCAGCACACGTCCCAATTGAGTGTGTTGTTTCACCACACGCCCCGGCTGAATGTGTAAGTTGTGTCAGTAATTCCCCGCTGACTGTGTTAGTTGTATCAGCGCACATCGCCACCCAGTGTGTTAGTTGCGTCACCACATATCCCCATTGAGCTGTTAGTTGTGTAACCACACGTCCCCACCAAGTGTGTTGGTTGTATGAGCTCATGTCCCGATTGAGTGTGTTATTTGTGTCAGCACACATCTCCACTGAGTGAGGAGTCAACGGTGTACACAGATTGCCACAACGTGGGATTCCAACACACCTGCTCCTTCCAGGATTGGAGGTTTCGAGCCGTAGATCTCCACCTTGCATAGGTTTAGTATTTTAGCCAGGCCCGGTAGCATGATATTCACATATCGACCCTTGAGACCACCACAAGCGAACGTGAACGTTGTTCCATTCATTGACCGGACGGTACCACAGCTGAAGGAGAAAGAGATCGAGTACTAAGTAGGCAGGTGTGTCTCCGCCATCTCACTCGTTTGCCGTGAGGCCAGACCACACACTTTGACCCGTACACATCACCAGAAGTATGTGTTGGTGAAACATTGGCAAGGCCAGTACTGGTGTCACGCACAGGGTCCATGCCCAGAGAAAGACAGGGTTTGAGTGCGACTGGACATACATAAACAGATATGGGTGATGAAGGCGTGTTATCATTTGGTCTGGTCATATATGTACCGGGTGGTGGGTGTGCTCTATGTAACAAGCTGCCGGTGGAGGTAGTTGAGGCTGGGTCTATCCTATCGTTTAAGAAACAGTTAGATAGGTACAGGCATAGGACAGTTTTGGAAGGATATGGACCAAGCGCAGGCAAGTGGGGTTGGTGTAACTGCGACATTGTTAGCCAGCGTGGGTTAGTTGGGCCGAAGGGCCTGTTTCCACACTGTATCACTCAATGGCTATCTCTAATACATGGACGCTGAGGTAGTGTTATGATCTGAGTGGCGATGCTATGTTATGACTTCTGATCATACATGAACATCAATGGGTGGTGATGTCGTCATATTATTTGGAATGATCGTACATGGAAACAATTGAACATAGGATAGGAAAGGCATAGAGGGTTAGAGGGTTATGGGTGAACCGATGTAGTTTAGATGAGGCATTTTGGTTTGTTGTCACTATATATGGGTGGAGATACAGTATGATCACCTGCCTGGAAATGTATTCAACACACGAGAATGTCGATGACATATTATCATCAATGAAGGAGATTTGATCCTTCTGCACGATGGTCACTTGCTGCTGACACATGGCTGGTCTTTGTTGAAAACGAATGACCCATCCACCGGGAAGCCAGTGTTCAGCGCACTATGGCCGCCCTGATCTGATCAATTCCCCGTCCCATTCCCACACCCACCTGTCGATCCTCAGCCATCTCCATGGTCATCGGCAGACCACAAGCAAATTGGAACAACAGTGTCTCATGTTCCACAGGTGTATTAAATCATGAGTGGAATAGATAAGGTGAATGCACAGAGGCGTTGTTTAAAGTAGGGGATCAAGCAGTACAGGGTCTAGCTGAGCGGGGAAAGCTTCAACAGGCACCTCAGGAACAATCGTACCATGGCAGAAGATGGTCGATGGAATAAGCTGCCAGAGGAGGTAGTTGTGCCACGTACACTAACAACACTTAAAATACTTTGAGAGGTATATTTTAAAATATATTATTAGATAATCGCGGGGAAAAGGAATGAAGTTATAATGGGAGACTTGTGCAGCATGGACAGTAGTCCGAACCTCTGGATCAATGTTCCACACCTCTGGTCATTATCCACAACTCATTTATTGTACACGAATCTAGGTCAATGATTCACCCCTCTTGATCAATGTCCACACTTCTGGATTAATGGTCCACACTCCTGGACCAATGGTCCATTCAGCTGGGCCAATGGTTCAAACCTGTGGCTCTGTGTGGTCTTCAACTGATCAATGGGCCATCCATCGGAGTCAATTATCTGTGCTTCTACATCAATGGTCCATTCTGGATCAACGGTCCAAATCTAGTGTACTAGTTCATAGAAATAGGCCCTTCATCAAAACGCGTTCATGCCGACCAAGATTCCTCATCAAAGTTAGTTCAGTTTTCCCATTTCGTTCTAAACATGTCCTATCCATGTACCTGTCCAATGTCTTTGAAATGCTGTGATGCCTCAACCACACCCCCTGACAGCACGTTTCATCTACCCACCACCCTCTGAGTGAAAAAGGTGGCCTTCAAGATCATATTAATCTTGCCCCTCTCATGTTGAAACTAAGCCCTCATATTTTGCTTCCAATACGCAACGCAATAAACAGGGCACTCACCCTTTCTATTTTCCCCATGTATTTAGAAACATAGAAATATATAAATTAGGTGCAGGAGTAGGCCATTCGGCCCTTCGAGCCTGCACCGCCATTCAATATGATCATGGCTGATCATCCAACTCAGTATCCCGTACCTGCCTTCTCTCCATACCCCCTGATCCCCTTAGCCACAAGGGCCACATCTAACTCCCTCTTAAATATAGCCAATGAACTGGCCTCAACTACCGTCAGTGGCAGAGAGTTCCAGAGATTCACCACTCTCTGTGTGAAAGAAGTTCTTCTCATCTCGGTTTTAAAGGATTTCCCCCTTATCCTTAAGCTGTGACCCCTTGTCCTGGACTTCCCTAACATCGGGGACAATCTTCCAGCATCTAGCCTGTCCAATCCCTTAAGAATTTTGTAGGTTTCTATAAGATCCCCTCTCAATCTCCTAAATTCTAGAGAGTATAAACCAAGTCTATCCAGTCTTTCTTCATAAGACAGTCCTGACATCCCAGGAATCAGTCTGATGAACCGTCTCTGCACTCCCTCTATGGCAATAATGTCCTTCCTCAGATTTGGAGACCAAAACTGTACGCAATACTCCAGGTGTGATCTCACCAAGACCCTGTATAACTGCAGTAGAACCTCCATGCTCCTATACTCAAATCCTTTTGCAATGAAAGCTAACATACCATTCGCTTTCTTTACTGCCTGCTGCACCTGCATGTCTACCTTCAATGACTGGTGTACCATGACACCCAGGTCTCGCTGCATCTCCCCTTTTCCTAGTTGGCCACCATTTAGATAATAATCTGCTTTCCCGTTTTTGCCACCAAAATGGATAACCTCACATCTGCCAAACATTTGCCCACTCACCCAGCCTATCCAAGTCACCTTGTAGTCTCCTAGCATCCTCCTCACAGCTAACACTGCCCCCCAGCTTAGTGTTATCCGCAAACTTGGAGATATTGCCTTCAATTCCCTCATCCAGATCATTAATATATATTGTAAATAGCTGGGGTCCCAGTACTGAGCCTTGGGGTACCCCACTAGTCACTGCCTGCCATTGTGAAAAGGACCCGTTTACTCCTACTCTTTGCTTCCTGTTTGCCAGCCAGTTCTCTATCCACATCAATACTGAACCCCCAATGCCTTGTGCTTTAAGTTTGCATACTAATTTCCTATGTGGGACCTTGTCGAAAGCCTTCTGGAAGTCCAGATACACCACATCCACTGGTTCTCCCCTAACCACACTACTAGTTACATCCTCGAAAAATTCTATAAGATTCGTCAGACATGATTTACCTTTCGTAAATCCATGCTGACTTTGTCCAATGATTTCACAACTTTCCAAATGTGCTAATCCCATCTTTAATAACTGACTCTAGCAGTTTCCCCACTACCGATGTTAGACTAACTGGTCTGTAATTCCCCGTTTTCTCTCTCCCTCCCTTCTTAAAATGTGGGGTTACGTTTGCTACCCGCCAATCTTCAGGAACAACTCCAGAATCTAAAGAATTTTGAAAGATTATTACTAATGCATCCACTATTTCTGGAGCTACTTCCTTAAGTACTCTGGGATGCAGCCTATCTCTGGCCCTGGGGATTTATCGGCCTTTAATCCATTCAATTTACCCAACACCACTTCCCGGCTAACCTGGATTTCACTCAATTCCTCCAACTCCTTTGACCCGCGGTCCCCTGCTATTTCCGGCAAATTATTTATGTGTTCCTTAGTGAAGACGGAACAAAGTAGTTATTCAATTGGTCCGCCATATCCTTGTTCCCCATCATCAACTCACCTGTTTCTGACTGCAAGGGACCTACATTTGTTTTAACTAATCTCTTTCTTTTCACATTTCTATAAAAACGTTTGCAGTCAGTTTTTATGTTCCCTGCCAGTTTTCTTTCATAATCTATTTTCCCTTTCCTAATTAAGCCTTTTGTCCTCCTCTGCTGGTCTTTGAATTTCTCCCAGTCCTCCGGTATGCTGCTTTTTCTGGCTAATTTGTACGCATCATACTTCGCTTTGATACTATCCCTGATTTCCCTTGTTATCCATGGATGTACCACCTTCCCTGATTTATTATTTTGCCAAACTGGTATGAAAACTTTTTGTAGTTCATCCATGCAGCATTTAAATGTCTTCCATTGCATATCCACCGTCAACCCTTTTAGAATTAATTGCCAATCAATCTTGGCCAATTCACGTCTCATACCTTCAAAGTTACCTTTCTTTAAGTTCAGAACCATTGTTTCTGAATTAACAATGTCACTCTCCATTCTAATGAAGAACTCAACCATATTATGGTCACTCTTGCCCAAGGGGGCACGTACAACAAAATTGCTAACTAACCCTTCCTCATTACTCAATACCCAGTCTAAAATAGCCTGCTCTCTCGTTGGTTCCTCAAAATGTTGATTTAGATAACTATCCCGCATACATTCCAAGAAATCCTCTTCCTCAGCACCCCTGCCAATTTGATTCACCCAATCTATATGTAGATTGAAGTCACCCATTATAACCGTTTTGCCTTTGTCGCACGCATTTCTAATTTCCTGTTTGATAGCATCTCCAACTTCACTACTACTGTTAGGTGGCCTGTACACAACACCCGCCAGCGTTTTCTGCCCCTTAGTGTTTCGCAGCTCTACCCATACCGATTCCACATCCTCCAAACTAATGTCCTTCCTTTCCATTGCATTAATCCCCTCTCTAATCAGTAACGCTACCCCACCTCCTTTTCCTTTCTGTCTATCCCTCCTGAATATTGAATATCCCTGGATGTTCAGCTCCCAGCCTTGGTCACCCTGGAGCCATGTCTCCGTGATCCCAACTATATCATAGTCATTAATAACTATCTGCACATTCAACTCATCCACCTTATTACGAATGGTCCTTGCATTGAGACACAAAGCCTTCAGGCTTGTTTTTAAAACACTCTTACCCCTTATACAATTATGTTGAAAAGTGGCCCTTTTTTGCCCTGGTTTTGTCTGCCTGCCACTTTTACTTTTCACCTTGCTACCTATTTCTTCTACCCTCATTTTACGCCCCTCGGTCTCTACGCTCACACATTTAAGAAACCCTTTCCCTTTAACTCCATCCTCCACTATCCCATTCAACACCTCACCCCCCTTATTCAGTTTAAAGCCACCCGTGTAGCAGTGGCAAACCTGCCTGCCAGAATGCTGGTCCCACACCTGTTAAGATGCAATCCGTCCCTTTTGTACAGTTCCCCCTTACCCCATAACAGATCCCAGTGATCTAAGAATCTAAATCCCTGCCCCGTGCACCAGTTCCTCAGCCTGTTTATACACCTCTATAAGATTACCCTGCAGCTTGCACTCCAAGGAGTAACGTTTTACCTTATCCAACCTTTCCCCATTGCTCAGACTCTCATGTCCTGACAAAATCATAATAAATCGTCTCTGCACTCTTTCTGGCAAAATGACATCCTTCCTATAGTAGGGCTACCGAAATTGTGCACAGTTTGACCTCAGATTTAACCGGTGTGTCCTCACCAATATATTGTACAATTTGAGCAAGCTAATGTAACAAAACAGTCATGCCCATCCTATCTACGTGTCATGCCACAGGGTATCATATAACTGTACTCCTGGATACTTCGCAGCGCTACCATACACGGTAAAGATCTTGGCCTCATCAGATTTCCCAAAATACAACTACTCACACTCATCCGCATTGAACTATATTAATATTTGTTAGCCCACTTGCCCAACTTAACAAGATCTTCCTGTAATTTCTGTTAATGTGGGGATTGACATTATGGGGATTACCGAGATGTGGCTGCAGGAGGATCGGGGCAGGGAAGCCGATCCTATAGAAAGGACCGACATGTGGGCAGAGGGAGTGGGGGTAGCTCTTCTGGTGAGGAATGGAATTCAGTCCCTTGTGAGGGAATACATAGCGACTGACGAGGTCACTGTGGATTGAGTTGAGGAATTGTAAAGGCAAGAAGACACTAATTGGTGTTATCTACAGACCCTCAAATAGTAATCCGGATGTAGGGTGTAATTTGCAGCAGGAGATAAAACTGGCATGTAACAAAGGTAATGCCACTGTGGTGATGGGAGATTTCAATATGCAGGTAGACTGGGGGGAAAAAAAACAGGTTGGTTCAGGACCCCAAGAAAGACAGTTTGTAGAGTGCCTTCGAGATGGATTCTTAGAGCAGTTTGTAATGGAGCCGACCAGAGGAAAGGCAATTCTGGATTTTGTTTTCTCCAATGAACCACATTTAATAAGAGAGCTCGAGGTAAAGGAACCACTTGGAGGTAGTGATCATAATATGATTTGTTTTAATCTGCAATTTGAGAAGGAGAAGGTTAAATCGGAAGTGGCAGTGATGCAGTTGAACAAAGGGGATTATGAAGGCATGAGAGAGGAGCTGGCCAAGGTAGACTGGAAAGGGATACTAGCAGGAATGACGGTGGAACAGCAATGGCAGGAACTTCTGGGCATAATCCGGAAAACACGAGATCATTTCATTCCAAAAAAGAAGAAAGATTCTAAGGGGAGTAGGAGGCAACCGTGGCTGACAAGAAAAGTTAGGGATAAAATAAAACTAAAATAAAAGATGTATAACACAGCAAAGAGTAGCCGGAAGCCAGAGGATTGGGAAACTTTCACAGGACAACAGAAGGAAACAAAACGGGCAATACGGGCTGAAAAGATGAAGTATGAAGGGAAGCTGGCCAGGAATATATAAGAAGGACAGTAAAAGCTTCTTTAGGAATGTAAAGGTAAAAACAGTAGCAAAGTCAAATTTGGGTCCCTTGAAGGCAGACACAGGTGGAATTATTGAGGGGAGCAAGACAATGGCAGCAGAGTTGAACAGGTACTTCGATTCTGTATTCACTAAGGAAGACACAAACAATCCCCCATAAGTACTGAAGGACAGGGTCTAAGGGGGTCGAGGAACTGAAATAAATTTTCATTTGGCGAGAAATAGTACTGGGTAGGCTAATGGGACTGAAGGATGATAAATCCCGGGGCCTGATGCACTGCATCCCAGGGTTCTCGGGGAGGTGGCTCTAGAAATAGTGGACTCATTGGTGATCATTTTCCAATGTTCATTAGATTTAGGATCAGTTCCTGTGGATTGTAGGATAACTAATGTCCTCCCACTTTTCAAGAAATGAGCTAAAAGAAAACGGGTAAATTAGAAACCAGTTGGTCTGACTTCGGTGGTGTGAAAGATGCTGGAGTCAATTATTAAAGAGGTAATAATGGGGCATTTGGATAGCAGTAAAATGATTAGTCCAAGTCAACATGGATTTATGAAAGGAAAATCATGCTTGACTAATCTTCTGGAATTTTTTCAGGATGTGACAAGTAAAATGGATGAAGGGGAGCCTGTGGATGTAGTGTATCTGGACTTTAAGAAAGCCTTTGATGAGGTCCCGCACGGGAGACTGGTGACTAAAATTAGAGAACATGGTACTTCGATTCTGGGTGTTGGTTGTAGGGTGTTGACGTGGTTAGAAAATTGGTTGGCAGACAGGAAGCAAAGAATAGGAGTGAACGGGTCCTTTTAAGAGTGGCAGGCTGTGGCGAGTGGAGTGCCGCAAGGCTCGGTGTTGGGGGACACAACGGTTTACTATATATATTAATGATTTGGAAGAGGGAATTTGGAGCAACACTAGCAAGTTTGCGGATGACACAAAGCTGGGTGGCAGTGTGAACTGTGAAGAGGATGTAAGGAGATTGCATGGTGACCTGGCCAGGTTGAGTGAGTGGACAGATGCGTGGCAGATGCAGTATAATATAGATAAACGTGAGGTTATCTAATTTGGTGGCAAAAACAAGTGGGCAGATTATTATCTCAATGGGGTTAGGTTAGGAAAGGAGGAGGTACAGCGAGACCTGGGTGTCCTTGTAGTCCGGTCACTGAAAGTTGGTATGCAGGTACAGCCGGCTGCGAAGAAAGCTAATGGAATGTTGGCCTTCATAACAAAAGGATTTCAGTATGAGAGTAGAGAGGTTCTTCTGCAGTTTTATCGGGCTCTGGTAAGACCACATCTGGAGTATTGTGTACAGTTGTGGTCTCTGATTTGAGGAAGGACATCTTTGAGATCGAGGCAGTGCAGCGTAGGTTCATGAGATTGATCCCTGGGATGGCGGGACTGTCTTATGAGGAAAGATTGAAAAGACTAGGCTTGTATTTACTGGAGTTTAGATGAATGAGGGGGGATCTTAAAGAAACATATATAATTATAAAAGACTGGAAAAGCTAGATGCACGAAAAATGTTCCCAATGTTGGACGAGACCAGAACCAGGGGCCACAATTTTAGAATAAAGGGGAGGCCATTTAAGTCTGAGGAGAGAAAACACGTTTTATTCCATAGAATTGTGAATTTTGTGTCATTACCTGCCACAGAGGGCAGTGGAGGCTAGATCACTGGATCGATTTTAGAGAGAGTTAGATAGAGCACTAGGGGCTAGTGGGATCAAGGGATACGAAGAGAAGGCAGGCATGGGTTATTGATTGGGGTCGATAAGCCATGATCACTATGAATAGCGATGCTGGCTCGATGGGCCGAATGGCCTCCACCTGCACCAATGTTCTATGTTTCTATGTTTCAATGTGTGGGCGGGGAGGATTGGAGAGGAGGAGGGTAGTGGGGATGTTGGGGGCAAGGGGTTGTGGGGGGGGGGGGGGGTGTGATGTGGAGGAGGGTGTGTGTGGGGGTGTGGCAGGGAAGCCTCCTCCTGATATAATCGACTTCACTATCTACGATTCCACCCTCTTCAGTGTCATCTGAAAACTTACTAATCGTGCCTTCTGCATTCTCATTCAAATGGGCGATATATTGTCGAGAGGGTGCAATTGTGGAGGTTGCCTCCTTCCTGCACCCTTGTCGTTTAACCAGTTCCACAGTTCACCACTTTAAATCCCTCTTGAGATTAATCCGTCCCGAACCAAAATGGACCTAGCAGAGTACCCCCCTCTCTGAGCTTATTTGCTACTGGCCTTGATTGCATCCAGTCTTTTCTCGCCTCCTGCACTTCACCAGATTTCCACCTCCACCCCATGCCCCACTGCCCCCTGCTTTCAGTCTGAAGTAGAGTCACGACCTGAAACGTTACCCATCCATTCTCTCCAGTGATGCTGGCTACCCCGCTGAATTACTCCAGCATTTTGTGTCTACGTTCGATTGAAACTAGCAGCTGCAGTTCTTTCTTTCACATCTGGATGAATGGTCCACATCTTTGGTTATTGGTGTACACATCTCTTTTTAGGGTTCATATTTCCAGACCGATGGTTCACACATTTGGGTCTTTCGTACACACCTCGCATTAACTGGCATAACCTCTGGCTAATGGTTCTCATCTTTGATTCAGTGGTCTGAACATTTGAATCAATAGTCCATCCATCTTTATCAAATAACTGCACATTTGGGTAATTTGTCCATTCATCCGGTTCATTGGTGCACACATCTGATTCAAAGGTTCACAGCTCTGCATCAATGATCCCACATCTACATAGTCAATGGTCCACACCCCTGACCCACCGGCCTAGACCCTGTGCATCTTACACCTGTGTGCAGCTGCTGCTATCTACAATGCACCAGGAACAATGGGACTTTTTGGAAGACCACCGTAGTCCTGCTTTATACAGTTAGAAACGAGCCAGCCATTGCCATTGAATACTCACAGTTTGTTGATATTTCCTTTGTTCCCAACGCGGATCTCAGCATCCATGAGTGGTTGAACACTGTTGGTGATCCTGACAAACGTTACAACGAACGTCTCCTCTAAATCAACCACCCACCAGGGGTTGTCCTCCGCACTTGTCCTAGAACAGAGCTCTATGTTCGAGGATACGTCGCCGTCAATGGCAAGGTTCGCAAAAGCCCGATTCTTGGTGCTGGACTGGATCGCTCTTCTATCCAAAGCCAGGTTGACTATAGTGTTGAGCCAGAATCATAGAATCATACAACACATAATAGGACATTCGGTCCAACCTGTCCATACTGACCAAAATGCCTTATAAGTGCGAGAGCCATTTGCCCAGGATTCGCCCATACCCCTCTCAACCTTTTTCTATCCATGAACCTGGTATTTTTATTTATTTTTATTTATTTATCTATTTTTTTTAAATTAGAATCAAACCCTAATTATGGTAAAACATTTAATGTATATCAGTCGTACATTATTAATATTATCAATTGTGCGTTGATTCTGCTTCTATGTTTTCTTTCACAGATAGAGAGTAAGAAAGAAAGAGAAAAAAACACAAATGTCAAGATTTAAAAAAAGAATGGAATGATTTACTAATAATACCTCATTGGAGATAGGTTCGTACATTATAAAGTATAACTGTTCATCTAATCCTGAGGAAGCTTCAGTCAGGCCGTGTCGAACCGATCTACCCCATTCAAATAGTCAATGAATGGAGACTATATTCTAAGAAAAAGTTATTGTTTGTCCATTAAGCAAGTCTGATTCTTTGAAGGTCTAGGGTCTCCGACTTTTCCATAATCCACATTTTAATTGTGGGGGTTATAGGGCCTTTCCAAAATTTTAATATTAATATTTTCCCAGTTATTATACTGTAGTCGAGAAGATTTCTTTGGCTTGTTGTGAGTGTTAGATTTTGTTCCGATATTCCAAGTATTATTAGTTTTGAGTCGGGGTCTAATTTAGTATTGACAACTTCAGAAATTATTCTAAAAATATCAATCCAGAAATTTTTGATTTTTATACAATTTCGAAAAGTATGTGTTAAGTTAGCTTCTAGATGCTGACATTTATCACAGATAGGAGAGATATGTGAGAAGATTATATTTAGTTTTGTTTTAGAGTAATGTATGCTGTGTAATACTTTAAATTTTATTAAAGCATGTTTGGCATTTAACGAGGATTGGTGTATATATTGCAGACTTTCATCCCAAATATCTTTCGTTGTAGGTTGGCTAAACTCATTTCCCCATGTGTGTCTATATAATTGCATCGATGGGAGCTCGCCCTCTAAGATGGTGTTATAAATATGTTATTAATTTTTCTGTATTATTTCTGTTTATTCGGACATTCATCAAGGATTTCTGGTTCCCTAGTCCTATAATCTTGTGTATTAGATTTAACATAATCTCTAAATTGTAAATATCTGAAAAAGTTATTTTAATGTAGCCCGTAGATCTGTTGTAACTCCTGAAATGAAAGAAAAGTGCCTTTCCTATAAAGATGGCCCATCTTTTTAATTCCGTAATTTTTCCATTGTGAAAAACCTCTATCCAATATGAATGGTTTAAATCAACGATTGTTTACAATGGAGTTTACAATAGAGTGATATATTATCCAATTTTAAGCCTTATATAATGATTCCCTGATACGCATACCACTATGGATTATAGGGGTTTCCCTATAGGTTTTTTTGTGCAGTTTTGTGGTAGCAAACATAATCGAACCAATTTCAAAAGCCAAAGAGTCTTATTTTTCAATCCTTAACCAATCTGTTTGCTGATCCATTATTTCCAGCCAGAAATTCATGTTGTTAATATGGACTGCCCAAAAATAAAACAAAACATTTGGTAAGCCTAAATCTCCATTTGTCTTTGATTTACATAAATGTTGTTTGCTTATTCTATGATTCTTATAATCCCCCATGAAGCTTGTAACAATGGAATCAACTTTAAATAACATTTGGGAGATATATTGGACTTGATTGGAATAGGTACAGTAATTGCGGTAAAAATGCCGTTTTTATAGCATTGATTCTACCAAACATTGAAATGGGAAGTGTTTTCCAATACTGAATATTCTTATGAAGTTTATTCAGTAAAGGTGGGAAATTTAATTTAAATAAATAAGTATATGCTTTAGTTACATAAATTCCTAAATATTTAAAATTTTCCTTAACTATTTTAAAAGGGAATTGTTGTAGCGTGTGTAAATTGAGTTCCGTTATTGGCATGCTTTCGCTTTTATTCCAATTAATTCTATAACCCGAAAACTGTTCAAATTGAGTTATTAGATGTAATAGGTTTCGAATACTATTTTCTGGCTTTGTAATATATATTAATACATCATCTGCTTATAAAGCGATTTTGTTCATTGTGTCTTTAGTGTTATACCCGTGTATTTCTGGATGGGCTCTAACACTTTCTGCTAATGTTTCAATTGCAAGGGCGAATAATAACGGAGATAGCGGTATCCTGGACTACAACCTCTAGAAAGATTAAATTTAGTTGATAACATTTGGTTTGTTAATATTCTAGCTGTTGGGTTAGAATATAAAAGTTTAACCCATGTGCAGTACTTCTCTCCCAATTGAAAATTTTAAATCACTGAAAATAAATATGGCCATTCTACCTGATCAAATGCTTTTTCAGCATATAACGAAATGATTGATAGGTCTGCATTAGTAATTCTATTTATAACCATATAACAACTATATAACAATTACAGCACGGAAACAGGCCATCTCGACCCTTCTAGTCCGTGCCGAACACGTATTCTCCCCCAGTCCCATATACCTACGCTCAGACCATAACCCTCGATTCCTTTCTCGTCCATATAACTATCCAATTTATTTTTAAATTATAAAAAACGAACCTGCCTCCACCACCTTCACTGGAATCTCATTCCACACAACCACCACTCTCTGAGTAAAGAAGTCCCCCCTCATGTTATCCCTAAACTTCTGTCCCTTAATTCTCAAGTCATGTCCACTTGTTTGCATCTTCCCTCCTCTCAGTGGGAAAAGCTTATCCACGTCAACTCTGTCTATCCCTCTCATCATTATAAAGACCTCTATCAAATCCCCCCTTAACCTTCTGCGCTCCAAAGAATAAAGCCCTAACTTGTTCAACCTTTCTCCGTAACTTAGTTGCTGAAACCCAGGCAACATTCTAGTAAATCTCCTCTGTACTCTCTCTATTTTGTTGACATCCTTCCTATAATTAGGCGACCAAAATTGTACCCCATACTCCAGAATTGGCCTCACCAATGCCTTGTACAATTTTAGCATTACAATCCATACAATTTCGAAAAGTATGTGTTAAGTTAGCTTCTAGATGCTGACATTTATCACAGATAGGAGAGATATGTAGGAAATTTCTATTTAGTTTTGTTTTAGAGTAATGTATGCTGTGTAATACTTTAAATTTTATTAAAGCATGTTTGGCATTTAACGAGGATTGGTGTATATATTGCAGACTTTCATCCCAAATATCTTTCGTTGTAGGTTGGCTAAACTCATTTCCCCATGTGTGTCTATATAATTGCATCGATGGGAGCTCGCCCTCTAAGATGGTGTTATAAATATGTTATTAATTTTTCTGTATTATTTCTGTTTATTCGGACATTCATCAAGGATTTCTGGTTCCCTAGTCCTATAATCTTGTGTATTAGATTTAACATAATCTCTAAATTGTAAATATCTGAAAAAGTTATTTTAATGTAGCCCGTAGATCTGTTGTAATTCCTGAAATGAAAGAAAAGTGCCTTTCCTATAAAGATGGCCCATCTTTTTAATTCCGTAATTTTTCCATTGTGAAAAACCTCTATCCAATATGAATGGTTTAAATCAACGATTGTTTACAATGGAGTTTACAATAGAGTGATATATTATCCAATTTTAAGCCTTATATAATGATTCCCTGATACGCATACCACTATGGATTATAGGGGTTTCCCTATAGGTTTTTTTGTGCAGTTTTGTGGTAGCAAACATAATCGAACCAATTTCAAAAGCCAAAGAGTCTTATTTTTCAATCCTTAACCAATCTGTTTGCTGATCCATTATTTCCAGCCAGAAATTCATGTTGTTAATATGGACTGCCCAAAAATAAAACAAAACATTTGGTAAGCCTAAATCTCCATTTGTCTTTGATTTACATAAATGTTGTTTGCTTATTCTATGATTCTTATAATCCCCCATGAAGCTTGTAACAATGGAATCAACTTTAAATAACATTTGGGAGATATATTGGACTTGATTGGAATAGGTACAGTAATTGCGGTAAAAATGCCGTTTTTATAGCATTGATTCTACCAAACATTGAAATGGGAAGTGTTTTCCAATACTGAATATTCTTATGAAGTTTATTCAGTAAAGGTGGGAAATTTAATTTAAATAAATAAGTATATGCTTTAGTTACATAAATTCCTAAATATTTAAAATTTTCCTTAACTATTTTAAAAGGGAATTGTTGTAGCGTGTGTAAATTGAGTTCCGTTATTGGCATGCTTTCGCTTTTATTCCAATTAATTCTATAACCCGAAAACTGTTCAAATTGAGTTATTAGATGTAATAGGTTTCGAATACTATTGTCTGGCTTTGTAATATATATTAATACATCATCTGCTTATAAAGCGATTTTGTTCATTGTGTCTTTAGTGTTATACCCGTGTATTTCTGGATGGGCTCTAACACTTTCTGCTAATGTTTCAATTGCAAGGGCGAATAATAACGGAGATAGCGGTATCCTGGACTACAACCTCTAGAAAGATTAAATTTAGTTGATAACATTTGGTTTGTTAATATTCTAGCTGTTGGGTTAGAATATAAAAGTTTAACCCATGTGCAGTACTTCTCTCCCAATTGAAAATTTTAAATCACTGAAAATAAATATGGCCATTCTACCTGATCAAATGCTTTTTCAGCATATAACGAAATGATTGATAGGTCTGCATTAGTAATTCTATTTATAACCATATAACAACTATATAACAATTACAGCACGGAAACAGGCCATCTCGACCCTTCTAGTCCGTGCCGAACACGTATTCTCCCCCAGTCCCATATACCTACGCTCAGACCATAACCCTCGATTACTTTCTCGTCCATATAACTATCCAATTTATTTTTAAATGATAAAAAACGAACCTGCCTCCACCACCTTCACTGGAATCTCATTCCACACAACCACCACTCTCTGAGTAAAGAAGTCCCCCCTCATGTTATCCCTAAACTTCTGTCCCTTAATTCTCAAGTCATGTCCACTTGTTTGCATCTTCCCTCCTCTCAGTGGGAAAAGCTTATCCACGTCAACTCTGTCTATCCCTCTCATCATTATAAAGACTTCTATCAAATCCCCCCTTAACCTTCTGCGCTCCAAAGAATAAAGCCCTAACTTGTTCAACCTTTCTCCGTAACTTAGTTGCTGAAACCCAGGCAACATTCGAGTAAATCTCTTCTGTACGCTCCTTATTTTGTTGACATCCTTCCTATAATTAGGCGACCAAAATTGTACCCCATACTCCAGAATTGGCCTCACCAATGCCTTGTACAATTTTAGCATTACATCCCAACTTCTATACTCAATGCTCTGATTTATAAAGGCCAGCACACCAAAAGCTTTGTTTACCACCCTATCTACATGATATTCCACTTTCAGGGAACTGTGCACAGTTATTCCCAGATCCCTCTGTTCACCTGCATTCTTCAATTCCCTACCATTTACCATGTACGTCCTATTTTGATTTGTCCTGCCAAGATGTAGCACCTCACACTTATCAGCATTAAACTCCATCTACCATCTTTCAGTCCACTCTTCCAACTGGCATACATCTCTCTGTAGACTTTGAAAATCTACTTCATTATCCACAACCCCTCCTATCTTAGTATCATCTGCATACTTACTAATCCAATTTACCACACCATCATCCAGATCATTGATGTACATGACAAACAACAGTGGGCCCAACACAGATCCCCGTGGCACCCCAATAGTCACTTGCCTCCAACCAGACAAACAACCATCCACCATTATTCTCTGGCATCTCCCATTCAGCCACTGTTGAATCCATCTTGCTACTCCACCATTAATACCCAACCATTGAACCTTCTTAACCAACCTTTCATGAGGAACCTTGTCAAAGGCCTTACTGAAGTCCATATATACAACATCCACTGCTTTACCCTCATCAATTTCCCGAGTAACCTCTTAAAAAAATTCAAGGAGATTAGTAAAACATGACCTTCCAGGCACAAATCCATGTTGACTGTTCCTAATCAGACCCTGTTTATCCAGATGCTTATATATATTATCTCTAAGTATCCTTTCCATTAATTTGCCCACCACTGACGTCAAACTAACAGGTCTATAATTGCTAGGTTTAATCTTGGACCCCTTTTTAAACAATGGAACAACATGCGCAGTACGCCAATTTGAGTATATAATATTGAATAGTTGTCTCAAAATATAAAATGAGTAACGTGTTGGGATAAAACCTGTTTGGCCGGGGTGTATCAATTTGTTAATCATTAAACTCAATCTATGAGATAGGATCTTTTTTTAAATGCTATTATCATATCTGCCTCGATTACCTCCTCGGGCAGCTCGATCCATATACCCACAGCACCTTGTGTGAAAATTTAGCCATTCAGGTTCCAATTTAATCTTTCTCCTCTCACCTTAAACACATGTCTTCTATAACTTGATTCCCCTACTCTGGGAACAACACGCTAACTATTCCGTTCGTTTCTCCACCCCAATAAGATCAATCGTAAATATTAAATGCACTCTTCCGAGGATAATTATATAATTCTTGAAACAGAGTGCCCCAAACTGAAGACTAAAGTCCAGATGCAGCCTCACTAACCAGACAACACTGTGATACGGCGGGTGACTGCACGGTGATGGAACCTACCTGCCATTTCCAGTGACGGCAGCTTTGTACCAAAGACCTGAACCTCACACAGCGTCAATATCTTATTGTTTCCCGGGATGAAGATATTGACGTAACGACCCGTGAATCCATCGCAGTGAAAGATAATGGGGTTGACAACGGAAATTACAGTCCCACAGCTGGAAAAGGAGAAATAGTCACAGTGAGCAGAGGGTGCTGACGATGCTCCCTCTTCTGAAGGTGGTTCTGGAGACGCGGGCACTACAGGCATCAGGCGCTGGGAAACCTGTGACACCGTTTATTCACGTTTGATGGTGCCAGGAGAACAGCCTCCTCTTGAACATCAAAAAAACGAAGGAGCTGATCATGGACTTTAGGAGGGCACATCATCCGAGGACGTACACTCCATTGAGTATAAATGGGGATCCTGTGGATAGGGTGAACTGTTTTAAATATCTGGGAGTCCACATCTCTGAGGATATGACATGGTCATCACACGCCTCAGCACTGGTGAGTAAGGCAAGGCAGCGCCTTTACCACCTCAGGCAATTGAGGAAATTCAGAGTGTCTCCGAGGATCCTCCAGTGCTTCTACGCAGCGGCGGTGGAAAGCATCTTGTCCGGGAACATTACCATCTGGTTCGGGAATTGCTCTGCCAAGGACAAGAAGGCTCTGCAGAGAGTAGTGCGTTCGGCCGAACGCACTATGGGAACTTCACTCACCCCCCTGCAGGAACTATACAACAGGAGGTGCAACTCCATAGCAAACAAAATCATGAGAGACCTCTTCCACCCCTGCAACAGACTGTTCCAGCCGCTACGGTCAGGCAAACGCCTCCGTTGCCATGCAGTGAGAACGGAGAGGTTGAGAAGGAGTTTCTTCCCAGAGGCAATTCGGACTGTAAACGCCTTTCTCACCAGGGACTAACTGTACAGAACGTTTTTCCTTCTATTATTTATTATGTAAAATAATATGTGTGTTATGATTGTGTTTATAATTTGTTTGGTTGTTTTGTTGTTCCGCGAGCATTGCCACTTTCATTTCACTGCACATCTCGTATGTGTATGTGACAAATAAACTTGACTTGACTTGATTCACTCACTGTCTCTCCATGTCATAAACATGAGCAACTGCTGAACCTTGAGTTTACGGTAAGTCGATCTGCACCCCTCTTCAGTCCGCCCATTCTCTCCACAGGTGCTGCCACCCTACGGAGTTTCCTCCAGCACTTTATACCGGTATCGGTTATTATTGTAACTTGCACCAGCATACATTGAAAAGCTTTGCTTTGTGCTATCCAGTCAAATCATACAATGCATGAGTACCATCAAGCCACAAACAAGTACAGGGAGTGGTACAAAGAGAAAACTACCAGCGTGCAGAATATAATGTTACAGTTCCTGGGGAAAACGTGCAGGGGCTGCAATGATGACGTTTGGAATATCGGGACGACAATCTAGCTTATGGGAAGACCGTTCAGTTGCCTGATAACAGCGGGGAAGAAGCAGTACCTGAAACTGGTTGTACGCGTTTTCAACCTTGTGCATCATGTAAGGTGGTCAGATGTTACTAGAATAGTTCGCCAATGACTTTTTTTTGTGCCCCCAGGCTGGGATATGATGGCAGGCTGACCCTATGATGATGGTGGGATTTAAACAAATCGCGAACATGTATTTCCCTGCGTTAGAGAAAGGGGAAATTGCATTTGCATGAAATGTTCATGTTTCATGGCATGAGGAGATCACAGGGAAATTATTTACGGTGGCTGAGGTGACAGTTAACTCCAGTAGTATTTCTGGATCACACGTAAACTTGGCGGGTAGGAACATTTGTTTGACCAGAAGACAGAATATGTGGAAGGAATGGATTGCGGTCGATTTGCATTGGAACCCTTGTTCAGACTCTGCAGGACATTGTTACCACTATCAAATGGCCCCCTGGTCACACAGAGAGCGTCAGTTTTAAACCACAGGTTTGTTTAAATTCTGAATTGACCAAGCATTGAGTATAGAAGTTAGGATGTAATGTTAAAATTGTACAAGGCATTGGTGAGACCAAATCTGGAGTATGGTGTACAATTTTGATCGCCCAATTATAGGAAGGATGTCAACTAAATAGAGAGAGTACAGAGGAGATTTAGATAGATATAGATATGCCATTTATTGTCACTATACATGTACAGTGAAACTGAAAGCTGCTCGTACTCAGTGCATACATACAATTTAGCACAAAAAACAAGAAACAGAAAAAAAAAAACAAAAAACAGAAGGGAGATGGGGGGGGGGGGGGGGGGGGGGGATAGGTGCACAAATTCTGCGGCGCTACATACATATATACATATATACAGATGGAAGTCCGTGTTGGGCGGTGTAGTCAGTGCATGTGTGAATTTGAATTTATAGTAGATATAATTCTCGGAAAGCAACTATTCCTGAGTCTGTTTGTCCGGGATTTGATGCACCTATAGCGCCTTCCAGAGGGCAGCAGGTCGAACAGTCCAAACGCAGGATGGGAGCTGTCTTTGATGATCTTCTTTGCCCTGCTAAGGCAGCGGGAGGTGTAGATGTCCATCAGGGAGGGGAGAGGGCAGCCAATGATCCTCTGCGCTGTCCTGGTTACCCTCTGAAGCCTCTCCCTGTCTGCCATGGTGCAGCTGCCATACCATGCTGTAATGCAGTATGTCAGCAGGCTCTCGATGGACGAGCGGTAGAAGGTCAGCAGCAGGTTAGAGTCCAGGTTGTGCTTCCTGAGGACCCTCAGGAAGTGCAGCCGCTGCTGAGCCTTCTTGATAACCGCTGTCGTGTTGTCCGTCCAGGAGATGTCAGCAGCGATATGGACACCGAGAAACCGGAAGGTGTTGACCCTCTCCACACACTCGCCGTTGATGTGTAGGGGGGCTAAGTCGGTGCTGTGCCTCCTGAAGTCGACAATGAGCTCTTTTGTTTTCCTGGTGTTCAGAGCCAGATTGTTTTCTGAGCACCAGGTTGTCAGCTTCAGGACTTCCTCTCTGTAGGCTGCCTCGTCTCCCTTCGAAATAAGTCCGACCACAGTAGTGTCGTCAGCAAATTTGACGATGCGGTTGTTGTTGTGGGCCGGACTACAGTCGTAGGTGTAGAGACAGTATAAGAGGGGGCTTAGCACACAGCCCTGTGGGGAACCGGTACTCAACCTGCGAGTGGAGGAGAGGTGGGGGCCGAGTCTCACAGTCTGGGGCCGGTTGGTGAGGAAATCCTTTATCCAGGCACATGTGAGAGTGGGGAGGCCGAGAGTGACCAGTTTACCTATGAGAATGTCCGGAATCATTGTATTAAAGGCTGAACTAAAATCCACAAAGAGCATCCGGACGTAGCTCTGCCCCTGCTCCAGATGGCTCAGCACAGAGTGGAGAGCTACGGTGATGGCGTCTTCCGTGGATCTGTTTTGGCGATAGGCGAATTGGTGGGGGTCGAGGTCTGGTGGTAGATAGTCCTTGATGTGCTGGAGGACCAACCTCTCGAAGCACTTCGTGATTACCGGATAACTTACTAGAATGTTGCCTGGGTTTCAACAACTAAGTTACAGAGAAAGGTTGAATAAGTTAGGTCTTTATTCTCTGGAGCGCAGATAGTTAAGGGGGGACTTGATAGAGGTCTTTAAAATGATGAGAGGGATAGACAGAGTTGGTGCGGATAAGCTTTTCCCTTTGAGAATAATGAAGATTCAAACAAGAGGACATGACTTCCGAATTAAGGGACAGCAGTTTAGGGGTAACATGAGGGGGAACTTCGCTACTCAGAGAGTGGTAGCGGTGTGGAATGAGCTTCCAGTGGAAGTGGTGGAGGCAGGTTCGTTGGTATCATTTAAAAATAAATTGGATAGGCACATGGATGAGACGGGAATGGAGGGTTATGGTATGAGTGCAGGCAGGTGGGACTAAGGGAAAAAAGATATTCGGCACGGACTTGAATGGTCGAGATGGCCTGTTTCCGTGCTGTAATTGTTATATGGTTATATGGTTATATCCAGTTGCTGAGGTTAGGTTTGAAAATCACTCCACAGGAAAAGGGGTCCACTGTAAACTGGAGCAGGGTGATAGAATCTATGAATCAAGTGGAATGGAGGGATAAGGATCACAGACGGGCAGAGGGAAGTAACTTGGCATCACGTTTGGCATATACATTGTGAGGAAAATTACCCGTTTTATGTGCTGTACTGTTCTATGGTGGGAGGGGAAGATACAATAGGTTGTTGTGGGGCAGAATCTTCATACAGAGGGTGGTGGGTTAATGGATCGAGCGGGCAGAGGAGATAGTTGGGACAGGTATAGTAATGGCATTTACAAGACATTTGGACAGGTGCATAGATAGGAACGTGTTCGAGTGACAGGGGCCAAACAAGGATAAATGGAACTAGCTTAGATGGGGCATTTTGAGCAGTAAGAACACGTTGGGCCGAAGGGCATTTTTCTGTGCTGAAGGGGTCTTTATCGCTCGGAATGGAATGGGATGGGAGACTGACTGGTGTGAGCTGAATTGCGAGCTAACTCTTGTTGATGAACACATTATGTTTGCGTTCATCTGCAAACGTGGCAGTTAACTAGAATGGCGAGTCACTCCAGCACCTCTGGCCGAAGAGTTGCCATCCAAATTATTATAACCATACATAACCATATATAACAATTACAGCACGAAAACAGACCATACCGGCCTTTCAAGTCCATGCCGAATACTTACTCTCATCTCGTCCCCTCTACCTGCACTCAGAACATTCTTAAGGGGTTGGACAGGCTAGATGCAGGAAGATTATTCCCGATGTTGGGGAAGTCCAGAATGTGGGGCACAGTTTCAAGATAAGATGCAAGTCTTTTAAGACCGATATGAGAAAACCTTTTTACACTGAGAGTGGTGAATCTGTGGAATTATCTGCCACAGAAGGTAGTTGAGGCCAGTTCATTGGCTATATTTAAGAGGGAGCTAGATGTGACCCTTGTGGCTAAAGGGACAGGAGGTATCGAGAGAAGGCAGGGATGGGATACTGAGTTGGATGATCAGCCATGATCATATTGAATGGCGGTGCAGGCTCGAAGGGCCGAGAGCCCTACTCCTGCACCTATTTTCTATATTTCTATGTTTCTATGTTTGTATACCCCTCTATTCTTTTCCCGTCCATATACCTCTCCAATTTATTTTTAAATTTTATTGACTGCGACCAGAAGGTCAACATGAGCCACGGTTCAAAAACGGCATTTAAAAGACACTTGGACGGTTTCATGGAATTGGGGCCATAACCACAACCAGGAGTCAGTCTTAGAATAGAGGGAAGGTCATTAAGACTGAGGTGAGAACAAACGTTTCACCCGGAGAGTTGTGATTTTATGGAATTCCCTGCCACAGAGGGCAGTGGAGGCCAAGTCACTGGATGGATTTAAGAGAGAGTTAGATCGAGCTCTAGGGGCTAGTGGATTCAAGGGATATGGGGAGAAGGCAGGCACGGGTTATTGATAGGGGACGATAAGCCATGGTCACAATTAATTGCGGTGCCGGCTCGAAGGGCCGAATGGCATCCTCCTGCACCTATTGTCCATGTTTCTATGTTCTATGCTTCTAGGAATATGAGCCAAAGCAGGCAGGACTCGATCTTCCTCAGCATGGACGGGTTGGGCAGAAGGGATAGTTCATGTGCTGTTCCGTTCTACATTCAATGTTCCATTTAACAAAACCTCTACACGTGACGTATGCGGTGCCTCAAGAACAGTAAAATGTCCCGAAACCCTGAGCTACGTGACACCACGTGGAAAGAGCCACGATTTAACACTGAGTACTTACTGTCTGTTATAGTTAACGTTCCCATTGAGTATCAGTGAATCCCCGATGTAGACCTGAGCTCCAAGAAGCTGTTCCCTGCAGCAGTCCTCCCTGTTTATGATGATTACTGTGGTCACGACGTTGGATATCTCCAAATCGACACTCCACCCAGGATCGTTGGTTGATTTTGTTTGCGAACACATACCCGAGCTCCCGTCTGTCTTGATATCACCATCAATGGCTTTGGAGGCGAAACCATAACGATGGGTGCTGGACTGATAGGCAGTGCCCCGCAAAGCCACGTTCACTGTTGGGGAGGAGGGAGTTCACTCATCAATAAGGATTAAACATCAGGTCACTATTCTGCTTCCATCCAAGTCTTAAGATGTTCGGCATGTCCCCGGCAATTGTCACAAACTTCTCCCGATGCTCTGTAGAAAGCTTTTTTTTTATCGGGATGCACCACAGCATATTTTGGCAACAGCTCCATCCGCGACCCCGTGAGGAATTGCTCAGATTTGCGGACGCAACTCAGACCATCACGCAATCCAACCTCCTTTACAATTAATCAATTTCAACCTCACGATGCCTTGGCAAGCCCACGGGTATAATCAAGGACGAGTCGCACACTGGCCACTCCCTTTTCTCCCCTCTCCCATCGCGCAAATCGTATAGAAGTGTGTAAATGCACAACTCCAGATTCAGTGACAGTTAACTGGCAGTTGCATCTTGGTAACAATAACTGGAGAGCAGTCCTGAACTATTATCGGCCTCACTGGACACCCTCTGGCGATCTTTCATCGGATTGTACTGGCTTTATCTTGCAATAAATGTGATTCATGTTATTTATTTTATCATGTCGCTGTGTAACGTCGATGACTGGATCGTAATCATGTATTGGTTTTCCGCTGACTGGTTACCATGCAACGATGGTTTACATTGTACCTTGGGACACGTGACAATAAACTAAAATAAACTAAACTAAATCAAATGCCCGCACTGAGGTGGAGAGAAATTGGAATGTCCCCAAACTTGTGCAGAATGATGGGGTGAAATGTAAAGACGAAGTGAGTTCTGTCATCATGGCTAGTCTTCTCTGGAGTTTGTTTGTTTCAAGTAATCTTTCCTATAGTAGGTGAACAACAATGAACACAGTACTCCAAAGACAGACCCTACAGAGTGGCCTTGACTGAATGCGTGGGATGTGTACAGGAACATACCTTCACTGTTCAGCGAAGCCAGTTTCTCACCATAGACCTCCACCTCACACAGTGTCAGTGTTTTATTCTTGCCCGGGATAATGACACTGACAAATCGACCCGTGAAATCCTCACAGACGAAGGTGAATCGCTGAGCAGACATTACCTGGATTGTCCCACAGCTGAAAGAAACGGGCATAACACCGTAAGTGACTGGTGACTGGGACTCAGTTAGCTGCTGAAAGGTGGCGCTGGGGCGCTGAGTACACGGGGCCACCGCCCGTCGCCGTCACCACGAATGGCGAACAAGAGATAAGGATGGCGGTCACGGTGGCACAGCGGTTGCTGCCTTACAGCAAAATGCAGCGCCAGAGAACCGGGTTCGATCCCGACTACGGGCACTGTCTGTATGGAGTGTGTACGTTCCCCCCATGATCTGCGTGGGTTTTCTCCGAGATCTTCGGTTTCCTCCCACACTCCAAACCCGAACAGGTTTGGAGGTTAATTGGCTCGATGCAAATGTACATTGTCTACGTTGGAGATCAGCAGAGCACTGCCATGCCGACTACAACATTCAAAAGCTTCAGAAGGTTCAGAAGGATGTGGAAATCTCTGGATCAAAACACAAGTTGCTGGGGAAGCAGCTGGTCAGGCAGGATATGTGGAGGAAATGAACAGGTGGCGGTTTGGGTCGCGACCCATTCTCCGACAAATAGAGTAGCGCGGAGAAGGTTGGGAAAGAGAGAAGGAGTAGCAAGTGATAGGTGGATAGAGATGAGGGCAGATGGATGGAAACGTGATAAAGGATAGAGGTAAAGGGGGGGGGGGGGGGGAGAGAGATTGCGTGAGGTTCGGAGAGAATACAAGGAAATCAGGGGATGGAGTATGGGAGGTGAGTGCACTGAGATGGGTGACTGGGAAACCGCGGTAGTGGCAGATAGTGAGAGAAGTGTGTGTGTGTGCATCAGCGTGCGAGAGAGAAAGGGAACTAGTGGCAGTAGGGTGTGCCACTATGACTTGGAATTGTGGAATGCAATGGCCAAGTAAAGCTACCCCCGCATTTCTCACAACATCCTCACAACCGGAGGAACAACCAATGCTCCAAACATTCGCCACAGCCTCACAGTTTGAAAAGCAGAGACACAAGGAACTGCCAATAGATTTGCACTTTTCCAGTAGACCAGGCGTCTTGTCGTCGCAATCTACTGCAACTACTTTTTCCCGAGGTGGCTTCATTGTGTCAGAGAGTCGTACGGCGTGGAAACAAGCCCATCGGCCTAACTTGCACACGCCGAGCAACATGCCCAACTATACTAGTCCCATCTTCTGCGATTTGAGCATCATCTGTAAATTCAACGCAAATCGTGTACCATGTGATGTGATAGCACCTGCCGCAAGTACTGGCAGTTTGTTGCATGCATCTACTACATTTTCATTAAAAAATCATTCCTCGTGTTCTCATTAAATCTTACCTCCCCTCCCCTGCATCACCCTCCCTTCTCGTTAAAACTATGTCTTCTGCTTCTCAATCCCCCCCTCTGGGCAAGATAACTTGACATTTACATGATGAATTCCTCATTATTTTGAATACCTCTATATGATCGCTCCAAGGAATAACGTTTTAGCATGCTCATGCTCTCCCCATATCTCAGGCCCTCGAATCCTGGAAACATCCTCGTAAATATGATCTGAACACAATACTCCAAATGTGGCCTCACCAATGTCTTGTAAAATGTTTTAGTCGGCACGGTGGCGCCTGCAGCGCCGGAGCCGCTGGTGCTGGCTATACAGAGTTGTATGTTTTGCCAGTGACCGCGTGATCTTCGGTTTCTCTCCATGCTCCAAAGCAGTACAGGTATGTGGGAAATTGGCTTGGTGTCCTCCCTGTCGTGTGTGTAGCATAATGTTGAAAGAAGGGGATCGCTGGCCGGCACTGGCCCGATGGGCCGAAGGGCCTCTTTCCCCGCTGGATCTCTGAACTATACTAAAATTGCAACATGACCTCCCATAATTTGTACTTAATAATCTGACTGATAAACAGGTACTTCCTCGACATCGGACAGATCAAATGTATACCATGCAATGTTTCTGCCAGCACTTGCCTTCGGTTCGCCAAGGCCTGTTGGATCTCCCAGTTGCAAAACATTTTCACTCCCTTCCCCATTCCTGCACTGAACTTTCTTTCCTGGGCCTTCTCGTTTGACAGTCAAGCCACGCGTCAACAGGAGGTTGGCTTGCTCGGTTAGAATCGTTGGTCGATATGAACAATGAATGCGCCAATATTAGGCGCCTTTTCGGATCCGTTGCGTTATTACAAAATTGCGTGTCTGATTTTGCAAACCAGAGTCTGAAGTTCTTTGTGGCGATCTCTTCCATTAGCTACTGTGCATCTGATGTCGCCTCCTCTGCATCGGCGAGAACAAGAATAGACTTGGCGACCGTTTCGCCAAAACTCCTGCCTCAATCCACGGACTGATCTGTCAATTTCATCTCACCTGTATCCTTTTATCTATTGGCAGGATTTTACACATTCCAACCTCTCTTTTGAAGCACCCTACTTCCATCCCCCCCCCCCCCCCCCCCCAACTACTCAACGCCACTATCAGTCTGAACTATTGTCTGGAATCGACACTATGCCTGTGGATTTCTTCCCAGTTGCTGCGTGACCCACTGAATCCCTCCAGAGATTGGAAATGAGCTGATCTTTGCTCCGACCCACTGGACACTCACAGTTCGTTGGACATCCCACCGTCCTTGGACGAGTTCCCGATGCGGATCTCAGCTCCCTGGAGCTGTTCAGAGCAGCAGTCTCTTCGGTTGGTGATTCGAACAACGGACACCTGGTAGATTCCATGCAGATCGATCATCCACCAGGGATCGTTGGTCGGGTTTGTTTCAGTACATGATTTCAACTTCCTTAATGTACTCGCCCGGCCGTGAATGGCGAGATAAGCTTCGGCGGACTTCCTGGTGCTTGACTGTGTCGCCCAGCCACTCAAGGCCAGGTTTACTGTTGGAGGTAAAAGTCATTCCGTCAACAAGAGGCGTTAAAGGTCAAATGCACCCCTATAATTGACCAGTCTACCGTTCAAATCAGGTGCTTGGGATTAGTCTTATTACTGCCACGTGAATAGGTTTGTTTTGCGCGCTATCCAGTCAGATCAGATAATAATATACATAAATGCCATCGTCAAACTCGTTCAATAGATACAGCAAAGGGGAAGCTACGACGTGCCGAATATAGTTCTCAGCTTTGTAGCGCATGTCCTTCCTTGAGTAGGGCAGGGAGTTTGTGAATGATTGTCGATCTTGGAACAGTGCACCTCGAACATTGTACAGCACGGCACAGGATCAGGCGCTTCGGCCCACAATGTCGGCGCCAAGCATGATACCAATTTAAACTAATCTCTATTCCTTGCATATTAATATGATTATCTACAACCGTTTAAACATCACAATCGTATCTGCTTCCACCACCCCACGCCACCAACTGCAGCATCTTCCAGGCTCCCATCACGCTCTGTGTAAAACACTTGTCCCGTACAGTTTCAAACGTATAGGAAGGAACTGCAGATGCTGCTTTAAACCGAAAATAGACACAACAGGCTGGAGTAACTCAGATGGACAGGCAACATCTCTGGAGAGAAGGAATTGGTAACGTTCCAGGTTGAGACACTCTAGACTCAGTCTGAAGAAGGGTCTGGATCACAAACGTCACCCATCCCTTCTCTCTAGAGACACTTCCTGTTCCGCTGACTAACACCAGGATGTTGTGTCTATCTCACAACTTTAAACGTATTTCCTATAACCTGAAAGCTATGCCATCTAATCATGAGCATATGTTCAAGGCGCTGAATTCGCCCATGCGGGTCATCAAATATACTCTGCCATTCAATCGTGGCTAATCGATCCCTCGCAACCCCATTCTCTCGCGTTCTACCTGTACCCCTTAACACTCTTACAAATTAATAACCTATCCATCTTCACCTTAAGAATATCAATCGACTATGCTTGCACAATGTTTTGTGGCAATGCATTCCACAGGTTCACCGCCCTTTGACTACATACATTTTCCTCGTCTCTTTTCTAAAGGTGCGACACTTTATTGTTGAGCTATGGCCTCTGGGGAGGTCATAGCTTCACCGTTGATTGTCAGCTTGTCGTGGTGGAGAAGCTTGTATGGACCTGAGATCTTGATAGCGATGCCGTCTGGAGCAATGCTCCTGGTAGGGCCATCCAAGGCGGTAAGGTCGAGTGCAAGGTATCTGACCAATAGAAATCCACCCAAGACCTCAATGGTGGAACGGGCAGAGGATGATCCCTGACCTTGGTTGAGCGTCAACACGGCTAGGAAGGTGCATGAAGGTTGGGGCAGAAAAGGGTCTCCTATCGTCTTGGACTCCATGCCACTGGATCTTGACGCGGACCTGTCAAGGACCATGGGGTGCCTGCCTGTGCAACAGTCTACCCACGTTAAACAAAGTCACGCACAGGCTTCCTCCACATTTCACTCTGGAGGGGTGAAGGAAAACACCGACTGCAAACCTACACAGCTTTGTGGCTATTACCTTATTCAGGGAAGGTGAAGACTGGATCCGGCGGAATAAGCATAGAAACATAGAAAAATAGCAAATAGGTGCAGGAGGAGGCTATTCGGCCCTTCGAGCCAGCACCGCCATTCATTGTGATCATGGCTGATCGTCCCCAATCAATAAACCGTGCCTGCCTTCTCCCCATATCCCTTGATTCAGCTAGCCGCTAGAGCTCTATATAACTCTCTCTTAAATCCATCCAGTGATTTGGCGTCCACGGCGCTCCGTGGCAGGGCATTTCACAAATTCACAACTCTCTGGGTGAAAACGTTTTTTTCTCACCACAGTCGTAAAGGTCCCTCAACACCTCCAAGCTGATCAAAAAGGCACAGCAGCGCATTTACTTCCTGAGGAGGCTCAAGAAAGCCCACCTGCCCCCCGGATCCTGACCAACTTTTACCGCTGTACCATAGAGAGTATCCTGACCACCTGCTTCACGGTACGGTACAGCAGCTGCACTGCTGCGGACAGGAAGGCACTACAACGGGTGGTGAAAACCGCGCAGCACATCATCGGTGCCCCGCTCCCTGCCATGGATGCCCTCCACCGAAAACGGTGTCTGAGACGGGCTGGGAAGCTCATCAAAGACCCCTCACACCCCAACCATGGACTGTTTGCCCTCCTCCCATCAGGGAGGCGGTACAGGAGCCTCAGGTCACGTACTAGTAGGATGAGGAACAGCTTCTACACCAACACAATCACATTGCTGAACTCGGAGTCCCGCCGATAGATTTCTCTTGTCCCTCCGTCCCCATTGTTTAATTATTCTGTATTTCTTGATTATTCTGTATCATCTCTCTTTCTATTTTTTTTTCTCTATGTACAACAACTACGGACTGACGCAAAACTGCATTTCGTTGTATTCATACTTGTATTTGTGCGATGACATTAAAGTTGAATTGAATTGAATTAAATGGCCTCCCCTTTATTAAAAGACTGTGCCCCCTGCTTCTGGACTCGCCCAACAATGGGACCATTTTCCCTTCATCTAGCGTGTCCAGTCCTTTTAAAATTGTATATGTTTCTGTAAGATCTCACCTCATCCTTCTACTCTCTAGTGAAGACAAGCCTAGTCTTTTCAATCTTTCCTCATATGACAGTCCTACCATCCCAGGGATCAATCATGTGAACACTGCCTCAACCACAAGGGTGTCCTTCCTCAAATTAGGAGACCAAAACTGTACGCAACACTCCAGATATGGTCTTACCAGGGTCCTATACAACTGCAGAAGAACCTCTCTACTCCTATACTGAAATCCTCTTGTTATGAAGGCCATCATTCCATTAGCTTTCTTCACTGCTTGCTGTGCCTGCACGCCAACTTTCAGTAACCGGTGACAAGGTCATCCAGTTCTCGTGTACCGACCCATTACCTAACCTAACCCTATTGATATAATAATCGGCCCCCTTGTTTTTGCTTGGACAAGTGAATAACCACACATTTATCTATATTATACGGCATCTGCCACGCATCTGCCCACTCACTCAACCTGCCCAGGTCACCCTGCAACCTCCTAACATCCTCTTCACAGTTCACACTGCCACCCAGCTTTGTGTCATCCTCAAACTTGCTAGTGTTGCTCCTAATTCCCTCTTCCAAATAATTCATATATATGGTAAACAATTGCGCCCCTTCACGGAGGCCTTGCGGCACTCCACTCGCCACTGCCTGCCATTCTGAAAAGGACCCGTTCTCTCCTACTCTTTGCTTACTCTCTGTCAACCAATTTTCTATCCATATCATGACCCTAACCCCCAATACCATGTGCTCTAATTTTAGTCACCAGTCTCCCGTGCGGGATCTTATCAAAGACTATCTGAAAGTCTAAATACACTACATCCACTGGCTCTCCTTGTCACATCCACAAAAAATTCCAGAAGATTAGTTAAGCATGATTTTCCTTTCATAAATCCATGCTGACTTGGACTAATCATTTTACTGCTAGCCAAATGCCCCATTATTACCTCCTTAATAGTTGATTCCAGCATCTTTCCCACCACCGTAGTCAGGCTAAATGGACTCTAATTCCCCGGTTTCTGAAAAGTGGGACAACATTGGCCATCCTCCAATCTGCAGGGACTGATCCTGAATATATTAAACATTGGAAAATGATCACTAATGCGTCCACTATTACTAGAACCATCTCCCTGAGGACCCTTGGATGCAGACCATCATAGAAACATAGAAACATAGAAATTAGGTGCAGGAGTAGGCCATTCGGCCCTTCGAGCCTGCACCGCCATTCAATATGATCATGGCTGATCATCCAACTCAGTATCCCGTACCTGCCTTCTCTCCATACCCCCTGATCCCCTTAGCCACAAGGGCCACATCTAACTCCCTCTTAAATATAGCCAATGAACTGGCCTCAACTACCCTCTGTGGCAGAGAGTTCCAGAGATTCACCACTCTCTGCGTGAAAAAAGTTCTTCTCATCTCGGTTTTAAAGGATTTCCCCTTTATCCTTAAGCTGTGACCCCTTGTCCTGGACTTCCCTAACATCGGGAACAATCTTCCTGCATCTAGCCTGTCCAACCCCTTAAGAATTTTGTAAGTTCCTATAAGATCCCCTCTCAATCTTCTAAATTCTAGAGAGTATAAACCAAGTCTATCCAGTCTTTCTTCATAAGACAGTCCTGACATCCCAGGAATCAGTCTGGTGAACCGTCTCTGCACTCCCTCAATGGCAATAATGTCCTTCCTCAGATTTGGAGACCAAAACTGTACGCAATACTCCAGGTGTGATCTCACCAAGACCCTGTACAACTGCAGTAGAACCTCTCTGCTCCTATACTCAAATCCTTTTGCAATGAAAGCTAACATACCATTCGCTTTCTTTACTGCCTGCTGCACCTGCATGCCTACCTTCAATGACTGGTGTACCATGACACCCAGGTCTCGCTGCATCTCCCCCTTTCCCAATCGGCCACCATTCAGATAATAGTCTGCTTTCCCGTTTTTGCCACCAAAATGGATAACCTCACATTTATCCACATTGTACTGCATCTGCCAAACATTTGCCCACTCACCCAGCCTATCTAAGTCACCCTGCAGTCTCCTAGCATCCTCCTCACAGCTAACACTGCCCCCCAGCTTAGTGTCATCCGCAAACTTGGAGATATTGCCTTCAATTCCCTCATCCAGATCATTAATATATATTGTAAATAGCTGGGGTCCCAGTACTGAGCCTTGGGGTACCCCACTAGTCACTGCCTGCCATTGTGAAAAGGACCCGTTTACTCCTACTCTTTGCATCCTGTTTGCCAGCCAGTTCTCTATCCACATCAATACTGAACCCCCAATGCCTTGTGCTTTAAGTTTGTATACTAATTTCTTATGTGGGACCTTGTCGAAAGCCTTCTGGAAGTCCAGATACACCACATCCACTGGTTCTCCCCTATCCACGCTACTAGTTACATCCTCGAAAAATTCTATAAGATTCGTCAGACATGATTTACCTTTCGTAAATCCATGCTGACTTTGTCCAATGATTTCACCACTTTCCAAATGTGCTGCTATCCCATCTTTAATAACTGACTCTAGCAGTTTCCCCACTACCGATGTTAGACTAACTGGTCTGTAATTCCCCATTTTCTCTCTCCCTCCATTCTTAAAAAGTGGGGTTCCGTTTGCTACCCGCCAATCTTCAGGAACTACTCCAGAATCTAAAGAGTCAGGTCCAGTGGATTTATACTCCTTCAGTCCCATTAGCCTACCCAATACTGTTTCTCGCCTAATGAAATATTCTTTCAGTTCCTCTACCCCCTTAGATCCTCTGTCATCAAGTACATCTGGGAGATTGTTTGTGCCTACTTTAGAGAAAATAGATCCGATTTACCTGTTCTAATCTTCTGCCATTTCCATGTTCCACATAATAATTTCATCCGTGTCTGCCTTCAAGTGACCCACATTTGACTTTGCTAATCTTTTTCCCTTAACATATCTAAAGAAGCTTTAACTGTCCTTTATATTCCTGGCCAGCTTCCCCTCGTACTTCATCTTTTCAGCCCGCATTGCCCGTTTTATTTCCACCTGTTGACCTATGAACGTTTCACAATCCGCTAGCTTCCGGCTACTCTTTGCTTTGTTATACATACTTTATTTTAGTTTGATTCTATCCCGGACTTCTCTTGTCAGCCGCAGTTACCTCCTACTCCCCTTAGAATCTTTCTAGGAAGAAGTTAATATGAAAATTAGGGGTGAAGGAATCACATTTTGTAGTAGGAATATTAAGGGAATTAATGAACAATCCAGAGAGGTAAAGTATTAGCACATTTAAAATCACTTAAAACAGATATAATATTCATTCAGGAAGCTCATCTTAAAAAGGAAGCAAAACATAGATTGAAAGCAAAATGGATTGCTAAAGCATATCATTCCCCATTCTCACTTACATCCAGAGGAGTTGCTAAATTAATCCGTAAAGGGATACCTATTAAACGTACATTAACTATAACGGACATTGATGGTAGATACATTGCATCAGTGGGTGAGCTATACGCAAAACAAATGATTCTTCTTAATGTTTATGGACCAAATTTTGATAGTCCCTTGTTTTTTCAAGAAAACATGCAATACAATTCCGGAGCTCACACAACACAACTTAACAATTGTAGGAGACGTATATTGTACACTGGACCCTTATTTAGAGAGATCATCAAGCCAAAGAAAAGTAAAATCTCAGTCAGTTAATTTCTAAATGCATATATTAATACTACTAACATCAAGGGCGTCTGGTGAATCGAAAACCCAACCGGACGAAAATACTCATTTTACTCACCTATTCAAGAATATACTGTTTTTGAGTTGACTCCAAACTCATCCCTTTAACCCACAACTCGAAATACCATAATATTATAATCTCGGACCATGCAACCTTATCATTCGTGATTAAACTAAATCGAATGGCCGAGAAACACACACAATGGAGATTCAACCCCCAAATGTTAAATGAAAAAGGATGTCAGAGATATCTTACTTAACAGATGAATATGTTTTTGAGACTAATGACCGCCCTGGAACGACTGCACCCTTCTCTGGGAACACTTAAAACATTTGCTCGAGGAACATCAATCTCCTCCCAAGCATTTTATAATAAAGAGAATCGGGCTAAGCAACAGATACTGGAAAGGGAAATAAGACAATTAATCATAGAAAATCCGGCTGCACCACCTATGATAAAATAAAATAAAATACGGTACTTAAATATAAATTAAATTAAATATACTCAGACCAAGTTATAAATCTTCATCAGCATACTAAACGATTACATTTTGAATTCGGCGACAAACCACACAAACTATTACACGTCAACTTCGAAAACTGGACGGGGAAAAACAATCCACAAAATTAGATCAGACATGGTAGAATTATTAACATTGCCGAAATACATCAATCAGAGATTTCTGCAATATGATCAAAACCTTTACTCAGCCAAAACGACAGAACACTAGGCAGGAATGGAATAATTCTTACATAAATGTAATCTTAAAGGTTTAGATTCAAAAGACAGAGAATTACTAGGTGAGGAAATAACTGTTAAAGATATCGATGAGTCTATTAGATCATTAAAAAACGGCAAGAGCGAAAGCTCTGGCGGTATAAATTGTGAATTTTATTAAAAACAATTATGATCTGACATCCCCACGTTTACAGACACTGTATGAGTACCCTTATACTCAACAGAATCTGCCAGAAACGTTAAACGAATCTAAAATAACACATACCAAAGACAGATAAGGATCCTGAAGACTCTGGTTCATACAGAGCAATAGCTCTCTTAAATACTGATCAGAAAATATTAACTAAAATCCTAGCACAAAGACTAGGTACAGTGATTAATATATTAATACACCTTGACCAAACAGGTTTTATCCCAAAACGTCACTCATGTTATAATATGAGACGATTATTCAATGTTAAATACTCAAACAAAATTATTAACGTAGAACAAGCAATTATTTCGTTAGATGCTGAGAAAGCACTTGATCAGGTGGAATGGCCCTATCTATTTTCGGCGATGGAAAATATTCAATTGGGCGAGAAGTTCAGCACATGGGTAAAACTTTTATATACTAACCCAACAGCTAGAATATTAACAAACCAAATGTTATCAACTAAATTTAACTTATCTAGAGGTTGTAGACATGGGTGCCCGCTACCTCTGTTATTATTCGTACTCGCTATTGAGCCCCTAGCAGGAAGTGTTAGGGGCCATCCAGAAATACACGGGTATAATATTAAATACACTGTGAATAAAATATCTTTGTATGCAGATGATGTATTATAAAAAAACCCATTACAAACCTAGCAATTAATATTCCAACCCTATTAAATTTTATAACTCAATTTGGTTTGTTCTCGGGATACAGAATTAATTGGAATAAAAGCGAAATTATGCAAATAACGGAATTTAATTTACATATACGACAACAATCCCCCTTTAAAATAATTAATGGACATTTTAAATATCTAGGAATTTATGTAACTAAGACATATATTTCTTTATTTAAATTAAACTTCCTTTCTTTACTGAAGAAACTACACAAGAATATTCAGTATTGTAAAACACTCCCTATCTCAACGTTTGTTAGAATTAATGCTATAAAAATGATTTTTCTAGCGCAATTATTGTACCTCTTTCAATCAATTCCGATATATATCCCAATTTTTTTTTTAATGTGGAATCCATCGTCACTAATTTTATTTGGGATTCTAAGAATCACAGAATAAGCAACACACATTTATGTAAATCAAAGACAAATGGAGGTTTAGCTTTACCGAATTTCATGTTTGATTTCAATGCAGTTAATATAAAGAACATGAACTTTTGGTTGGAAGAAATAGACGAGCAACCAGATTGGTTAAAGATGGAAAAGGAAGACCAAATCTGGAGTATGGTGTACAATTTTGGTCGCCCATTTATAGGAAGGATGTCAACAAAATACAGAGAGTACAGAGGAGATTTACTAGAATGTTGCCTGGGGTTCAACAACTAAGTTACAGAGAAAGGTTGAATAAGTTAGGTCGTTATTCTATGGAGCGCAGAAGGTTAAGAAGGGACTTGATAGATGTCTTTAAAATGATGAGAGGGATGTACAGAGTTGATGTGGACAAGCTTTTCCCTTTGAGAATAGGGAATAGGGAAGATTCAAACAAGAGGACATGACTTCAGAATTAAGGGACAGAAGTTTAGCGGTAACATGAGGGGGAACTTCTTTACTCAGCGAATGGTAGCGGTGTGGAATGAGCTTCCTGTGGAAGTGGTGGAGGCAGGTTCGTTGGTATCATTTAAAATAAATTGGATAGGCATAGAGATGAGAAGGGAATGGAGAGTTATAGTATGAGTGCAGGCAGGTGGGACTAAGGGAAAAAGTGTTCGGCACGGACTTGTAGGGCCGAGATGGCCTGTTTCCGTGCTGTATTTGTTATATGGTTAAATGGTTATATGGAAGACGGTTTACCCTTTGAAATTGGCTCGATTCTGTTTGCTCCCACAATATGGAACAAAAAACCCTTTAGTGAAAACACTATAACATACAGTGGTATACGAATTTGGAAACACTTAAAAGGGGCTTTAAATTTGGATAATTCGTCACTCTTTCTTCACATTGTAAATAACCCTTTTTTTTAAACCTTCGATGTACGATAAAGGTTTCACACAATGGAAAACGTATGGAATTAAAAGGATGGGACATCTCTATAGGAAATGTACTTTTCTTTCATTTCAGGAGTTTCAACAGACTTATGGCATTCACTCAAATGACTTTTTCAGATGTTTACAATATAGAGATTATGTTAAATCAAATGCACACGACTATAGAACTAGAGATCCAGAATATCTGGATAAATGTTTGAATAGACATCCTAATGCAGAAAAATTAATATCTCATATTTATAACACCCTCTTGGATAGCGAGGTCCCATCGACGGAATTATATAGACTCACATGGGAAAATTAATTAGGCCGACCTATAACGAAAGATATTTGGGACAAATTTACAACATATACACCGATGCTTGTTAAATGCGAGACACTCCTTAATACAATTGCAAATATTACATTGATTGCATTACTCTAAAACAAAACTAAATAGAATCTTCCCACATATCTCTCCTATTTGTGATAAATGTCAGCATTTAGAGGCTAACTTAACTCACACATTCGTAAACTGTATAAAAATCAAACATTTCTGGGCGGATATTTTTCGAATAATTTCTGAAGTTATCAACACCCAATTGGATACCGACTCAAACCTAATGATATTAGGAATATCAGAACAAAGCCTAACACTTACAACAAGCCAAAGAAACGTTCTGGACTATAGTATAATAACTGGGAAAAAATTATAGAAACATTTTGGAAAGGTCCTGTAAACCCCACTTTTAAAATGTGGGTTATGTAAATGTCGGAGACCTTACATTTGAAAAGAACTGAACTTGTCTTAATGGACAAACAAGAACTTTTTGTCAGAATATGGTCTCCATTTAGTATTTGAAGGGGTAGATTCGTTCAGCACGTGAACCTGACTGAAGCACGAACTAAGGATTAAATGAAAAGTGACACTTTATAATTTACGAACCTATCTCCGATGTTGTATTATTAGTAAATTATTCCATTCATCTTTATCGTGCTTTTTTTCCTTATTCTCTATCTAAATAAAAATGAACTAGAAGCAGAGTCAATATACAACTGATAATATTAGCAATGTATGACTAATATACATGACATGTTTTTATTATAATATGTACTTGCTTCTAATACAAATATTAATAAAAATAAAAAATAAAGAATCTTTCTTCCTTTTTGGAATGAAATGATCCTGCGTCTTCCGAATTATGCCCAGAATGTCCTGCCATTGCTGTTCCACCGTCATACCTGCTAGGATCCCTTTCCAGTCTACCTTGGCCAGCTCCTCCCTCATGCCTTCATAGTCCCCTTTGTTCAACTGCATCACTGACACTTCCGATATAACCTTCTCCTTCTTAAATTGCAGATTAAAACTAATCATGTTATGATCACTACCTCCAAGCTGTTCCTTTACCTCTATTTCTCTTAGCAAATCTGGTTCATTGGGCAACTCTAAATCCAGAATTGCGTTTTCTCTGGTCGGCTCCCTTTCAAGTTGCACTAAGAAGCCATCACGGTGGCACTCTACACACTCTTTCTTGGGGTCCTCAACAAACCTGATTTTCCCTGTCTACCAGCATATTGAAATCCCCATCACCACAGTGGCATTAACTTTGTTACATGCCAGCTTAAACTCCTGCTGCAACTTACACCCTACAACCGGGCTACTATTTGGGGGTCTGTAGATAACACCAATTAGCGTCTTCTTGCCTTTGCAATTCCTCAACTCAATCCACAGTGACTATACCTCGTCAGTTCCAATGTCTTCCTTCGCAAGGATCAGAATTCCATCCCTCACCAGCAGAGCTATCCCCCTCCTCTGCCCACCTGCCTGTCCTTTCTATAGGATGTATAACATTGAATATTAAGTCCCCATGCCCGATCCTCCTGCGGCCACGTCTCAGTTAGCTCCACAATGTGATATCTACCAACCTCTAACTGAGCCTCAAGCTCATCTAATTTACGTCTTATTCTTCGCGCATTCATGTACAATATGTTTAAATCCTTCCACACCTCACCTTTCTCATCGATCCCTATTACACTTGGCCATACTCTCCTATCCCTTTGTGAGCTTTATTTTCTATTAATTCTGGCGTCATTAACTATCCCTTTACTTCCTTTCCCTTGAACTCCGTTTATGACTATCCCATTTGACCACCCCCCCCTTATTTAGTTTAAATCCACCCGTGTAGCAGTGGCAAACCTGCCTGCCAGAAAGCTGGCCCCCCATATATTAAGATCCAATCCGTTCCATTTGTACAGTTCCCCCTTACTCCAAAACAGATCCCAGTGGTCTAAGAATCTAAACCTCAGCCCCCTGCACCATTTCCGCAGCCACACATTTAGATCCTGTATCTCCCTGTTCCTGCTCTCGCCAGCATGAAGAACTGGAAGTAAATCGGAGATAACCATCTGGGAGGTCCTGCTATTCAGCATTTTCCGTGCTCTCTAATGTCACGCTTCAGAATATTCATCCCCCTCATTCCTACATCGTTTGTGTCAACATGCGCTACAACTTCAGACTGTTCACCTCCGCCCTTGAGACATTTCTGCACTCTGTCCGTGACATCCTGGGTCCTGGTACCAGGGAGACAGCACTCCATCCTCGAATCCCGTCTGTTGCCGCAGAAACACCTGTCCGTACCTTTCACAATGAAGTCTCCAACTACCACGGCGTTGCCTGACACGGGTCTCTTTGGTTTTGGCTCAACAGCAGTTTTTGCTTCACAGACAAGTGCGCCGCTCAGTGCATTCCCGTCTTCTATCCCGACAGCTTCTAAGTGGGTGAACCTGTTCACAAGAGGTACAACACCCGGGGACCTTTGCATTCCATGCTTACATTTCTTTCTCACCGTCACCCACCTTCTCCCTTCAAGTACCTTAGGCGTGACAATCTTGCTGTAGGACTCATCGAGTGGAATAGACCATCATAAGCGGAGGAGACCACCATTTGGTGGCCCAACCGGTAGGAAGGTGAACCAAGCAAAGCATCGTGGAGCGCAATTAGTGTAGAATGTTCACGTAGAACACTGGATACTGACCTATCGCCAGCCGTCTTGACTATGTCTTGCCACAGGATCCAGATAGGTCAGGCCAAGAGAGTGTGGCTGACGATTTGCACAACTCTCCCTCGCTTTAATCCACGTCAGGCGCGTCTTGACATTAGGGCTCGTACCGCCAACTGGGCGAAGCAGGATCATCACAGGAGCGCGTGCAGCTGGAAAGGGGCGCACCAGAGATGATCTGAGGAAACACGGCGCGCACAGGGCTTGGGCCACTTCTGCTTCTGATCTGGCGCCCGCCCAGCTGTGTCCCATATGCTGTCGCGCATTCCGGGCCCGGATCGGTCTCACCAGTCGCCTCTGGATTCACAAACTAAAACACTGAAGTCATGATCTTCGTCGACTACGATGGATGAACAACAACAACAATTACCTCTGGTCTTTGCCTCCCCTCTTAGTGGAAGCATTCTCTCCACATCTACTCCATCCAGGCCGATAACTATTTGATAAGTTTCAATGAAGTGGCCACTCATCATTCAAAGCTCAAACGAGTACATGCTCATTGCCATCAAACACACATATTTTTGCAGTCAATCGTGGGATCATTCTTTTAAACCTCCTATGGATCCACTCCAACGCCAGCACATTCTTCCTCAGATATGGGGCCCAACATTGCTCTCAATACTGCAAATGTGGTCTGACCAGTGCCTTATGAAACAATAGCATGGCATTCCTATTTTTGTATTCATGCCCTCTCAAAATAAATGCTTGTATTGCATTTGCCTTCCTTCTTACCGTTTTGACTTGCAAATTAACTTTTGAGGAATCCTGTACCAACACTCCCAAGTCCCATTGCACCCCTGATACCTGAATTCTCTCCCACTTAGAAAATAGTCTACGCCAGACTTCTGCCAAAATGCATGGCTCCACACTGTGCTACGCAGTATTCCATCTGCCACTTCTCAGCCCACTCCCCCGAACTGTCCAAGTGTTTTGGCGCAGTTCCTGCTTTGACTACTCTACCTGTCCCCCCACCCCTCCCCTCCACCTATCTTCGTGTCATGTGAAAACTTCGCCACAAAGCCTTCAATTCCCTCATTCAAATCATTGATACACACACGACGTTAAGCGGACCCACCACCCACACCAGCGGAACTCGCAGCCGAGTCACTTGCAGTCGACCATTAAAAAACCCCTTTATTGACACTTTATTGCATTCTGTCATCCAGCCAACCTGCTATCCATGCTAGTATCTCCCCTTGATACCATCGGCTCTCATCATCTTCAGCAACCCACCTGGCGGCACCTTAGCAAAGACGTTTTACAAATCCACGCAAACCACATCCACCGTCTATACTTCGTCTATTCCTGCAGTTTACATTCTCATGCATTTCCAATAGGTTCATCTCCCTTAAACAAAACCATGCTGATTATCGGCCCATTTGATCACGGGCTTCGAAGAACTCTGGACCCTCTTCCTTTAAGATGGATGCTAAAATCTGCCCTATACAAACATATAACTATATATCAATTACTGAACGTAAACAGGCCATCTCGGCCCTACACGTCCGTACCGAACACTTATCTCCCCCTAGTCCCATCTAGGTGCACTTAGACCATAACACTCAATTCCTTTCCCATCCATATACCTATCCAATGGATTTTTAAAATCATAAAATCGAACCAGTCCACCGTTTCCACTGGAAGTTCATTCCACACAGCTACCACTCTCTGAGTAAAGATGTTCCCCCTCATGTTACCCTTAAACTTCTGTCCCTTAATTGTGAAGTAATGTCCTCTTGTTTGAATTTCAATGGGAAAAGCTTATCCACGTCAACTCTGTCTATCCCTCTCACCATTTTAAAGACCTCTATTAAGTCCCCCCCCCCCCCCCCTCAACCTTCTGCGCTCCAAAGAATAAAGACGAAACTTATTCAACCTTTCTCTGTAATTTAGTTGCTGAAACCCAGGCAACATTCTAGTAAATCTCCTCTGTACTCTCTCTATTTTGTTGACATCTTTCCACTGTATGTTATAGTGTTTTCACTAAAGGGTTTTTTGTTCCATATTGTGGGAGCAAACAGAATCGAGCCAATTTCAAAGGGTAAACCGTTTTCCATATAAACATATAACAAATACAGCACGGAAACAGGCCATCTCGGCCCTACATGTCCGTGCCGAACACGTGTTTCCCTTAGTCCCACCTGCCTGCACTCATACTATAACTCTCCATTCACTTCTCATCTCTATGCCTATCCAATTTATTTTTAAATGATACCAACGAACCTGCCTCCACCACTTCCACAGAAAGCTCATTCCACAACGCTACCACTCGCTGAGTAAAGAAGTTCCCCCTCATGTTACCCCTAAACCTCTGTCCCTTAATTCTGAAGTCATGTCCTCTTGTTTGAATCGTCCCTATTCTCAAAGGGAATAGCTTGTCCACATCAACTCTGTACACCCCTCTCATCATTTTAAAGACCTCTATCAAGTCCCCCCTTAACCTTCTGCGCTCCATAGAATAAAGACCTAACTTATTCAACCTTTCTCTGTAACTTAGTTGTTGAAACCCAGGCAACATTCTAGTAAATCTCCTCTGTACTCTCTCAATTTTGTTGACATCTTTCCTATAATTGGGCGACCAAAATTGTACACCATACACCAGAATTGGTTTCACCAATGCGTTGTACAATTTTAACATGACATCCCAACTTCTATACACATTGCTCTGGTTTATTAAGGCTAGCAGAACAAAATCTTTCTTTACCACCCTATCTACACTGCCACTGCCCTGCCACTGAATTCTGGCTAACTCCCCAATAGTGTCCACTCTTTCGTTTTGTTCACTTCTGAATTGAATCGAATTGAATTGAATTGAATTACGTTTATTGTCATTGCGCACCAGCTGTACAACGAAATTGCATTGCATCTCCTTCGGTGTGTACATAGGATACACAGGGTAAAATATCTAAAACGAACAAAACACAACAGTAATTGACTCACATATACACAAGATCAGTAAACAAAATAATAAATAGGTATTAGAAATATTTTAAAATAATATTGCGCATTATGTTGCACCCCGAATTATATTGTGCTTCCCCCAGTGTTCTCTGTTAGTGTTAAGTTATGTTTTATCGCACATGGGTAGAAACTATATTTTAGTCGACCGGTGCGAGCCTTCTGAAACCTGTTTCGCCTCCCAGAGGGTGGCAGAGTGAAAAGGTGGTTGGCAGGGTGAGATGTGGCCTGCTTCATGTTTGTGGCCCGGCGCAAGCATCGGGCCCTGCATATGTCATCCAGGGAGGCCAGTTGAGTATTTGTGATGCTCTGCGCAGTTTTAATAACTCTCTGCAGCGCCTTCCTCTCAGCCACAGTGCAGCAGAAAACCACACCAAGATGCCATAGGAGAGGATACTTTCCACGGCGCACCGGTAGAAGGACAGCAGCAGCGGCTGTGAAACCTTTGCTCTCCGCAGAGACCTCAGGACATACAGCCGCTGCTGTGACTTCTTCACGAGAGTGACGGTGTTCATTGGCCATTTGAGCTCCAGGGAGATGTATATTCCCAGGAACGTAAAGTCAGTGACTCTCTCCACCGTGTCTCCTTTGATGTAGAGAAGAGCAGGTTCCTCTCTCCTCCTCCTGAAGTCAATAACCCGTTCTTTTGTTTGGGTTGGGTTGAGTACTAGGTTATTTAAAAATCACCAGACATTCAGTTTTTGGACTTCATCTCTGTAGGCAGACTCGTCGTTGTTATTTATCAGCCCCACCACAGTCGAGTCATCTGCAAACTTGATGATCCGGTTTGTGCTGTGTATATGTGTGCAGTCATGGGTGTATATTGTGTATAAGTTCGGACTCAGCACACAACCTTCTGGCGTTCCTGTGCTGAGCGCCAGGACTGGGGAGTGATTGGACCCCATCCTGACAGTCTGTGGACCATCTATTAGGAAGTCCTTGATCCATCTGCATGTGTTGGCATTTACATCCAGGTCAGACAGTTTGTGCAGCATTCTGCTGGGGATGATGGTATTGAATGCAGAACTAAAATCTACAAACAACATCCTCACATATGAGCCAGGGCGATCCAGCTGAGACAGTACATAATGTAAAGCTATGTTGATGGCGTCCTCTGTTGACCTATCAGCTCTATATGCAAACTGATGCTGATCCAGTGGGTGGGAGTCAGGATTTAATGTGGGCCAGGACCAGCCTTTCAAAGCACTTCAAAACAGTTGAAGTGAGAGCAACAGGTCGGTTGCTGTTCAAACTGGTGATAGATGTATTTTTGGGAACAGGCACGATGGGAGCAGTCTTGAAGCATTTAGGAACAGTGCATGTTGACAGAGAGAGGTTAAATATGTCGCTAAAAATCTCAGCTAACTGGTCAGCACAGTCCCGCAATACTATCCCTGGGATGCCATCTGGGCCAGCAGCCTTCCTGGGGTTGACACTGCGGAGTGCTCTCCTGACATCCTCTGTGCTCACATTGAATGCCAGGTCGTCAGTGCTGGATGCGGTGGCAGGTGCAGGCTCCACCTTCTTGTACAACGGAGTAATATTTGCAATTTTCCAATCATATGGAACACCTGATTCGTGAAAATTCACAATTAATGCCTCCACTATATTTGAAGCCACGTCTTTCAGAGCCCGAGGGTGAAATCCATCCAATTCAATATACTTTTCCCCCTTCAGACCTTTCCGTTTTCTCTTCTTTCATGGTCTTTAATATATGTATATACTCTATTTCCGACCTGTGGAAAAAAGCTCCAGACTATCTTATGCCTTTCACAATGTTATACACTTATATCTGGTCTCCCCTCAACTTCCGATGCGACAGAGAAAACAATGCAAGTATGTGTAACCTCTTCTCACATCTAACACCTTCTAATCCATGCATCATTTTTGTAAGCCCTCTGCACCCTCTAAAACCTCCACTTCCCTCCTGCAATGGGGTGATCAGAACTGCATACAGGGATCAACTGAATCAGACCTGGGGATGCTTGCGGGTGACGTCGTGGCGGAGAAATTGTCTGAGCTCGTACAATGACTGGAGTAATGGGATTTAGGCTGGGTCCTCTGTATTTATTCCGTATGGACTGTGGCCCGTAGGCTGCACACACCCAGCGATGTCACGCGGTTTACACCTACCTATGTCATGTAATTCCGGGACCATTGAAGCAAAGACTTCCACCTCGCAGACACTCAGTATTTTATTTTTTCCTGGGATCGTAATAGTCAAATATCTTCCCACGAATCCTTCGCATCGGACGCTGATTTTGCCGGATACTTTCTGGACGGTTCCACAGCTGAAAGATATGGGAGTCACATGGTGACAATGATCACCTGTAATAGCACACTCATAAAACGCCTGGAGCCAGGGACGTGGCCTATACGAGTGTTTCCTCAAGATGTGACACGTTGGGTTGTTGTTCTGGTTTGTGTGGCTCCCTTTCTTTTTCCGGAGCTTAGGGACGAATCCTCTAGAATGCTGAACATACTTAGTCTAGGCTGGGACAGCCGCATTAGTCCCTAACGATACATAACAATTATGATGTGATCTTAACATCTGTATTTGGAAAGTAAGCGGAGATTGGTCTGAGGGATAGTATATACATGAATTTAGATGGACAAAGGCTGATTAGGGAGAGTCGACATGGTTTTGTACGTGGGTGGTCGTGATTCACAAATCTGACGGAGTTTGTGGAAGATATCCAAATGAGGTCAGAGCAGAAGATGTTCATATGTTCAGCAAAACATTTGACAATGTCCCACATGGTAGTCTGCTCTCGAACGTTAGATCGCATAGGATCCAAGGAGAGATAGCTGAATGGATAGAACAAAGGCTTCATTGAAGGAAGCAGATGGTGATGGGGTTGATGTTCGGACTGCAGGCCTGTGACTTGTGGTGTGCCTCAGGGTTTGATGCTGGCCCCGTTTAAGATTGTCATTTATATCAATGAGTAGGAAGATAACACACATGACAAGATTAGGAAGGTTGCAGATGATACAACGGTGGATGGTTTTGCAGAATGTGAAGTTATTTGTGAAAAATTGCAGCAAGAGCTTGATCTATCAGGTGGGCTGGGGAATGGTTGGTGGAATTCAAAACAGAAGGCTCTGGGGAAAGTTGTAGAGCAGTGGGATCTAGAAGTGCAGTGTGTGATGGAGTCACAGATAGATAGGGTGGTCTAAATGGCTTTGGCACATTGCCGTTCATCAAACAGGTTATTGAATAAGAATGTGAAGGAAGGATCTGCAGATGCTGGTTTAAACAAAAGTCTGAAGAAGGATCTCGACCCGAAACGTTACCCATTCCTGCTCTCCAGAGATCTTGCCAGTCCCACTGTGTTACTCGAGCATTTTGTGTCTATATTAAGTGTAGACGTTAGGAGGTCATGTTGTAGTTGTCTAAGACATCCGTGAGGCCGCAGTAAGGGTATCGTGTTCAGTTCTGGGCACCATGTTATGGGGACGACTAGACTAGGTGGGACCCGTTGGGTCTCAGCTTCACACGGGAGGGCTGGTCCATCAACGCAATATTCCACCTCCCCACCAACTCCAATATTGGTGGTCGGGGGGGGGGGGTCTGCAGCGCTAGTATGGGTGTTGGGGACTGAAGGGACTGCTTTACAGAGGGCTGGTATGGACATATGGGCCGAATGGATTCTTGGGCAGGCGGCTCAATCATCATAACCTGGTTTGCTGGCAGCTCACTCACTCAAGGCTGGTGGGCTGGCAGTTAACTCACGGCTATTACGTGAAATGCCACTTCAAATAGGGTGCAAGACTACCAAGTTCGAGTGCAGGGTCATACCACTCCAAGCAGGGTGTAAGGCCACCAAATTCGAGTGCAGTGTCATACCACTTCAAGCAGGGTGCAAGGCCACCAAATTCAAGTGCAGTTCATACCACTTCAAGCAGGTGCAAGGTCACTAAATTCAAGTGCAGTTTCCTGCCACTTCAAGTAGGGTGCAAGGCCACCAAATTCGAGTGCAGTTTTATACCACTTCAAGGAGGGTGGAAGACCACCAAATTCGAGAGCAGTTTCCTACCACTTCAAGCAGGGCGCAAGGCCATCAGATTCACATGCAGTTTCATACCATTTCAAGCAGGGTGCAAGGCCACTAAACACAGAGCGTCGTGACCTCTCCCTCCCCTTCTTGCAGGGACTGAGCCACGCCTCCACTTGCAGGTATTATTGTCCCGCCCACCACAGTCTTCATGGCATCATTGACAGGAAGAGAGAATCACAACATTTTTAAACACTAATAACTCTTTTACTTTTAATCGATGGGAAAAATCCTCGGCACCTGATGGGCGGAGGGGAATTCCGAGTAAGATGGCCAAAAATCACAGCCGCACGTGGTAGCGTTTTTGGTAAAATCAATATACAGCGCAAACAGGAAGTGTTCAAGATTAGACGTTTAATTATATGGACGGCAAGGCAATTTTTGCATTCAAAAACCAACGTTTCAATTAGGCAACGCAACTTTTGCATTCTCATACCAACTTTTCAGTTAGGCAAGGCAACTTTAGCATTCTCAAAGCAACTTTTCATTTAGGCAAGGCATTCTAAAATCAACTTATCAATTAGGGAAAGGATTCTCAAACCAACCTTTCAATTAGGCAAGGCAACTTTAGCATCTCAAACTAACTTTTCAATTATGCAAGGCAACTTTTGCGTTCTCAAACCAACTTTTGAATTAGGCAAGGCAACATTAGCATTCTCAACCACCTTTTCAATTTGGCAAGGCATTCTCAAACCATTTCAATTAGGCAAGGCATTCACAAACCAACTTTTCAATTAGGCAAGGCATTCTCAAACCAACATTTCAATTGGGCAAGGCATTCTCAAGCCAACTTTTCATTTCGACAAGGGAACTTTAGCATTCTCAAGCCTACTTTTCAATTGGACAAGGCACTTTAGCGTTCTCAAACCAAATTTTCAAGTAGGAAAGGCAACTTTAGCATTCTTAAACCAATTTTTGAATTAGGCAAGGCAACTTTACCATTCTCAAACCGATTTTTCAATTAGGCAAGGCAACTTTAACATTCTTAAACAAACTTTTCAATTAGGCAAGGCAATTTTAGCATTCTCAAACCAACTTTTCAATTAGATAACTAAACGTTAGCATTCTCAAACCAAAACACACTTTTGCATTTCAAACCAAAACACACTTTGCATTTTGAAACAAAAAAAAACACATTTGCATTTTCAAACTACATTTTCAACCCACATTAAGGGCACTAACAGGCCATTAAAGCCACTCACAGTTTAGAATACATGTGTTCAGTGTTATTCAAAGCAGACTGAGAATTGCAACCTCTCGCTCCCCATCTTGCAGAGAACTGAGGCACCTCCACACTTCCGGGTTTTCTAGTCCCTCTGGAAGGGGCGTGGCGTTCAGGAGAGAGAATCTCAACATTTTTTAAACATTAATAAGTATTTTATTTTTCATCGATGGGAACAATCTTATTGTCCTGACCTGGGGAGGGGGACTCTGAGTAAGATGCCCAAAAAATCTCAGCTGTAAGTCGCAGCGTTTTTTCTTAAATCAATATGTAGTGCAATAGGAAATGGTCAAGATGAGACTTTTAGTAATATAGATGTTGCCAAGTTGGAATGGGTGCAGAGAGGATTTACGAGGCTATTGCCACGGCTAGAAGGTCTCAGCTATAGGCAGAATGTGAGTCAAATGACACTCTATTCCTTGTAGTGCAGGAGGATGAGGGGTAATCTAAAAGAGGTGTATACAAACATGAGAGGAATCGATAGTGTTGTGACACAGAGTTTCGTGGTCAGATTAGGTGAATTGAAGACCAAGGGACAGAGATGAAGGGGAAAAGGACAATGCAGCCTTACACAATGTAGCCCTACCCAAAGCTCAGTTCCTGAGATGACCCACGTTTATTCTGGAATAAAAACAGTGTTGCAGCCTCCTAGCACTTCCCTCGCAGCTAACACTGCCCCCAGCTTCGTGTCATCCGCAAACTTTGAGATGTTGCATTCTATTACCTCGACTAAATCACTAATATATATTGTAAATAGCTGTTGTCCCAGCACTGAGCCTTGCTGTACCCCACTAGTCACTACCCTGCCATGATGAAAATTACCCGTTTACGCCTACTCTTTGCTTCCCGTTTGCCAGTTAATTCATTATCCACATCAATACTGAACCCCCAATACCGTGTGCTTTAAGTTTGTAAACTAATCTCTTATCTGGGACCTTGTCGAAAGCCTTCTGAAAGTCCAGATATAACACATCCACTGGTTCTCCCTTATCCACTCTACTAGTTACATCCTCGAAAAATGTGATACGATTCGTCAGACAAGATTTACCATTCGTAAATCCATGCTGACTTTGTCCAATGATTTCACCACTTTCCAAATGTGCTGCTATCCCATCTTTAATAACTGACTCTAGCAGTCTATCCACTACCGATGTTAGACTAACTGGTCTGTAATTCCCCGTTTTCTCTCTCCCTCTCTTTTTAAAAAGCGGGGTTACATTATCTACCCTCCAATCCTCAGGAACTACTCCAGAATCATCCAGTTTTGAAATATTATCACTAATGCATCCACTATTTCTGGGGCTAAGAACAGTGGAATGCAGCCTATCCGGCCCTGGGGATTTATCGGTCTTTAATCCATCCAATTTACCTAACACCACTTCCCGGCTAACCTGAATTTCACTCAGTTCATCCATCTCATTTGACCCACGGTCCCCTGCTATTTCCAGAAGATTCATCATGCCTTCCTTAGTGAAGACGGAACCAACGTAGTTATTCAATTGGTCTGCCATGCCCTTGTTCCCCATGATCAACTTACCTGTTTCTGACTGCAAGGGACCTACATATGTTTTAACTAATCTCTTTCTCTTCACATATCTATAACAACTTTTGCAGTCAATTTCCATGTACCCTGCCACTTTTATTTCATAATCTATTTTTCCCTTTCCTAATTAAGCCCTTTGTCCTCCTCTGCTGGACTCTGCATTTCTCCCAGCCCTCCGGTATGCTGCTTATTCTGGCTAATTTGGACGCTTCATCTTTTGTTTTGATACTATCCCTGATTTCCCTTGTTATCCACGGATGCACAACCTTCCCTGATTTATTATTTTGCTAAAACTGGGATGAACAATTGTTGTAGTTCATCCATGCAGTCTTCAAATACCTTCCATTGCATATCCACTGTCAACCCTTTAAGAATCAATTGCCAGTCAATCTTGGCCAAATCACGTCTCATACTCTCAAAGTTTCCTTTCTTTAAGATCAGAACCATTGTTTCTGAATTAACAATGTCACTCGCCATCCTAATGAAGAACTCAACGATATTATGGTCACTCTTGCCCAAGGGGCCACGTACATGAAAACTGCTAACTACCCCTCATTACTCAATACACTATCTAGAATAGCCTGCTCTCTCGTTGGTTCCTCTACATGTTGGTTTTGAAAACTATCCCGCATACATTCCAAGAATCCTGATCCTCAGCACCTTTGCCAATTTGATTCACCCAATTTATATGTAGATTGAAGTCACCCATTATAAGTGTTTTACCTTTGTTGCACGCATTTCGAATTTCCTGTTTGATGTCACCTCAACTCCACTACTACTGTTAGGTGGCCCCTACACACCACCCACTAGCGTTTTCTGCCCCTTAGTGTTTTACAGCGCTACCCATATCGATTCCACATCGTCCAAGCTAATGCCCTCCATTGCGTTAATCTCCTCTCTAACCAGCAACGCCACCCCATCTCATTTTCATTTCTGTCTTCCCTCCTGAATATTGAATATCCCTGGATGTTCAGCTCCAAGCCTTGGTCACCCTGGAGCATGTCTCCGTGATCCCAACTATATCATAATAACTAAAAGCTATCTGCACATTCAACTCATCCACCTTATTGCGAATGCTCCTTGCATTGAGACACAAAGCCTTCAGACTTGTTTTTACAACGCTCTTACCCCTTATACAATTATGTTGAAAAGTTGCCCTTTTTGATTTTTGCCCTGGGTTTGTCTGCCTGCCACTTTAACTTTTCACATTGCTACCTATTGCTTCTACCCTCATTTTACATCCCTCTATCTCTCTGCTCACACATTTAAGGAACCCACCACCTCTTATTCTCTGTTTATAATGTTTTGCTTCTTTCCCCCCTACATGTTGGGTCTGAGTGCTTCCCTTCTCTGCCTCCTGCCTCACAAACTGTCTTCTAGCTTTCTCTATTATCGTCCCTCCTCCCAACCGTTCTGGTTTAAAGTCTCCGCAGTAGCCTTTGCAAATCGCCCCGCCAGAATATTGCTCACCCTCTGATTCAAGTGCAACCCGTCCTTTTTGTACAGGTCACACCTTCCACAAAATAGGTCCCAATGATCCTGACACTTGAATCCCTGCCCTCTGCACCAGTCCTTCTGCTACGCATTTATCCTCCACCCCGCTCCATTCCTACTCTCACTGTCGCGTGGCATAGGCAGTAATCCCGAGATTGTTACCTTTGTGGTCCTTCTCCTTAGCTCTCCTCATAACTCCCTAAATACTCCTTTCAGGACCTCTTCTCTATTTCTACCTATGTCATTGGTACCTATATGCACCACGACCTCGGGTTCCTCTCCCTCCCATTTCAGGATATCTTGTACACGTTCAGACACATCCCAGACCCTGGCACCAGGGACGCAAACTACCATCCGGGTCTCCAGACTGCGTTCACAGAATCGCCTATCTGACCCCCTAACTATAGAGTCCCCTATTACTACTGCCCTCCTCTTCTTTTCCTTGCCCTTCTGAGCAACAAGGCCGGTCTCTGTACCGGAGTCCCCCAACAGTACTCAAACAGGAGTACATTGTCAAGGTGTACAACCACCGGGGTACTCTCAAGTCCCTGCCTCTGCCCCTTGCCCCGCCTAACATTGACCCAATTACTTGCCTGGAATACACGTGCACCCTCCCCGCAACGTGCAAGTCCACCAACAGCTACAACACATTTCTCTGTTTCTGCCGCATCTCCCCTCACTATGGACCTTTCTATTCTTAGACATCTGTGATGGACTCTCTTTAGTAAACGTTGGTTCTTTCTGCTGTTGTAAATTGACACGTCACCCTTGTCTTCTACCCGCTGTTCTACATTCGCAACCCCTTCCCCCAGCTGGAGAAAAGATAGGCTGCCCACCACACACTGATGGAATAGACCAACCCTTGCCCTGTACACTCACAGATTGGTGGAATTCCCATTTAGCAATGGTGAGCTCCCGATGTAGATCTCAGCTCCCAGAATCCGTTCAGAGCAGCAATCCATTCTGTTGGTGATTCGGACCTCTCTCACTGAGTACTCTCCTCGTAAGTCAAGCAGCCACCATGGGTTTAGGCTTTTCTGTGTTAATGAACAGGATGTTTTCGTATTCATGTTGCCATCAATAGCTAGGATGGCAATGTTATCGTGACTGGTGCTGGAGTGTGACGCCAATCCAGTACGTGCCACGTTTACTGTTGGATGCAAACATAATGCTCTCATCAACAAGAGTTAACTCATGACACATCGGACATCAGGCTGTCTCGCATCTCAATCAATTATTATTGTAATAGACCCCCCCCCCACAGCACGGAAACAAGCATTTTCTATCTATCTATCTATCTATCTATCTATCTATCTATCTATCTATCTATCTATCTATCTATCTATCTATCTATCTATCTATCTATCTATCTATCTATCTATCTATCTATCTATCTATCTATCTATCTATCTATCTATCTATCTATCTATCTATCTATCTATCTATCTATCTATCTATCTATCTATCTATCTATCTATCTATCCTATCTATCTATCTATCTATCTAACTATCTATCTATCTCTCTATCTATCTATCTATCTATCTATCTATCTATCTATCTATCTATCTACCTACCTACCTACCTACCTACCTACCTACCTACCTACCTATCTATCTATCTATCTATCTCTCTATCTATCTATCTATCTATCTATCTATCTATCTATCTATCTATCTATCTATCTATCTATCTATCTCTCTCTCTCTCTCTCTCTATCTATCTATCTATCTATCTATCTATCTATCTATCTATCTATCTATCTCACTCGCCTCCTCTCCCCCCCTCTCTCTCTCCCCCTCTCCCCCTCTCTCTCTCTCCTCCCTCTCTCCACCTATCTCTCTCCCCCCTCTCCCTCTCACCTCTCTCTCCAACCGTCTCCCTCCCCGCCCCTCTCTCCCCTATATCCCTCGTCACTCTCTCTCTATCCCCTCTCTCTTTTCCTCTCTATCTCCTCCTCCCTCACCTCCCATCGCACTCCTCCCCTCTCTCTCTCCTCCCCTCTCGCCCCATCTCTCCTCCCTCTCCCTCTCCCCTCCTCCCCAATACCCGGGGGGGGGGGGGGGGGGGGGGTAGTTGGTGTGTGTGTGTGAGAGGGTGGTTAGTGTCTCCGACGCCGTATGCCGTCATCCCCCTCAACCGCAAAAGGGGAACAGACCCAACGGGTCTGCACTCATCTGAAACTTTGATTACTTATTTCCCCAGTTTTGTACAAAAATAGTTGGCCAATCTGACAATTTTAAAATCTATTGCCTTTGATCCTGGCTGCAAGTTGTGCAGAATGTTCAATGTGCAGCCACGAGGCAGAGAAAGAGAGAGAGAGAGTGGGGAGTAGAGGGGGGAGAGGGACGGGGGGAGAGGGGACGGGGGGGGGGGGGGGGGGGCGGGGGCAGTGGAAGGAGGGAGAAAGATGGTGGAGAGTGAGGGCGTGAAGAATAGGGGATGAGAGGGGGAGAGAGGGGGAGGAGGTATGAGAGGAGAGGGGTGAGGTAGGAGGAGAGGGGAGGACCCGTGCCCCCCTCCCCTTTGCCATCCCTTCTCTGACCCCCTCCCCCTCTTTCTTTTTTCCCCCTTCCTCTCTGCCCCCTTCCTCTATGCCCCCACTCCCTCTCTGCCCCCTTCCTCTCTGCCCCCCCCCCCTCTCCCTGCCTATCTACCCTCCATCCTTCTCTGCCACTTGTCAATTAACTGTAAATGTTTTATGGATGTTGTTTTGTACCTGCCTCGCCTATTTTCTCTGGCAGCTCGTTTCGTATACCCACCACCCACTATTTGGGAATGTTGCGCCTGAGCTTCCTATTGATTGTTTCTCTTCTCACATTTGAACTAAGCCATGTCGATCCTGCGTAAACCTACTACTCTATCTATCTATATGTCCATGGCCAGAGTGAGTACCACCGCAAATTGGAGGCGCAGCAGCTCATATTTCGCTTGGGTAGTTAACACCCCAGTGCTATGAACATTGACTTTTCCAATTTCAAATAGTCCTTGCTTTCTCCCTCTTTCCCCTCCCCTTACGAGCTCTCCCACGGCCCACTGTCTCCACCTCTTCCTTTCTTCTCTCCGGCTGAAAGCAATCCCCGCACATGAACACTATCCTACACGCACTACGGACAATTCTATTTACACATATGCCCAGCCAATATGCGCTACATACCTGTACGTCGTTGGAGTGTGGGAGGAAACTGATATCTCGGAGAAACCCAACGCGGTCACGGGGAAAACAGATAAATTCCACAGAGATAGTACACATGGTCGGGAACGAACCTGGGCCTCTGGTGCTGCAAGCGCTGTGAGGTAGCAACTCAAACGCTGTGCCACCATGCCGCCCTCTGTATTCAAAAACACTGCCCAGTCCATCACTGACTGTGATCTTCCCACCATCGAAGGGATTTACCGGAATCGCCGTCTCAAAAAGGCAGCCAGCATAATCAGCGACCCACACTACCCTGACCGCACACTCACTTCACCCCTGCCATTGGGAAAAAGGAACAGGAGCCTGAAAACTGCAATGTCCAGGTGCAGGAATAGCTGCAGCCATTCGGCTACTAAACACCACAACCTCATTAACCTCTGGACTACATAGACTATTATTGTTATTATTGCATATTATGGGTTTTTTTGCGTGCAAGTATATGTGCATGTATGTGTGTGCGTGTGTATATATATATATATATATAGTCGCTGAACTTTTTATCTCTCGTTATTATATTGTTTACAGTATACTAAGTTTACACATTCTGTTGTGCTACTGCAAGTGAGGATTTCATTGTTCTATCTGGGATATATGACAATAAAACTCTCAAGACGCATGACCTTGACTCCAGGATTGGAACTTACCTTCTCTCTTCGGTCGGATGGGTGTGGTGGGCTGGCAGCTCAATGCCAGCAGGATGAGCAGAGTCATTCTGTGCGGGAATAAACAACATGATCAGAACCTGTCAGTTTCACAGGGTCCAGTGTGAACACATCTCATCTCCGGGACAGTCTCTCAGCCCTGACCCAGTCCCCAGCAACCCATGAATGCTCTTGTTTCCATCTCGGGCCAGATCTTCCCCAGTTGGTAGCAACGAATCAATCCTAAATATCAACCTCATTTCAGGTGTTTGAGAGCAGACAAGAACTTCGCCGATTGTCTGGAAGCTGTTCCTACCTTGGACAAGAGATTACAGGGAGTTGTGGACACTGCCCGGTCCATCACAGACACCGACCACACAACCATCCAAGGGATATTCTGTAGGGGCTGCCCCAAAAGGCAGCCAGCATCAACATCAAGTCCCACCACCCTATTTCGGTGTTACTATGGGGAAGAAGGAACACGAGCCTGAAAAATGTGATCACCAGGTTACAGAGCAGCTTCTTCTCAGTAACCATTAGCCTCATGAACACTGCACAACATTAACCCCAGCAAATATGATCCTCTGTGGATATTGTCTTTTGATGCACTGCGCCTTTGGTTTTGCACTATTCTTGTGTGGCGTCCACGCATTCTGAAGAAGGGACTTGACCCGAAACGTCACTCAATCCTTCTCTCCTGAGATGCTGCCTATCCCGCTGAGTTACTCCAGTTTTTTGTGTACATCTTCGCATTACTGAAAATTAATTTATTTTAATATAGAATATTAATATTAATTAATTGTATTAAATAACATTATTTACTTATCTCCAAGTTGTTGCTCTATATAATATATTTGGATTGTTATCATTCTATGACTATTGTGTTTGCAGGCTTGATAGGCTGCAACGAGTAAGACTTTTATTGTTCCGTTTCCTGTACATAAAGTGTCATACAGCCCTGAAATATGACCTCTGGCGCAACCCTCCCATGCCAACCAAGATGCCCCATCTAAACTAGTCCAATTTCCACATTTGGTCCATATTCTTCAAAACACTTTTCTATTACAATTCAAGTTCAAGTCATAGGAGTTGAATTAGGCAATTTTGTCCACCGAGTCTACTCCCGCATTCAATCATGGCTGATCTCTGCCTCCTAATCCCATGTTCCTGCATTCTCCCCATAACCTTTGACACCCATTCTAATTAAGAGCATGTCTATCGCTGCCTTCAAATATCCACTGAATTGGCTTTCACAGCCCTCTGTGACAATGAATTCCACATTCCAGAATTAACTATCCTCTGATTAAAGAAGTGCCCCCTCATCTCCTTTCTAAAAGAGTGCCCTTTAATTTTGAGTCGTAGAGTCAAGGAGGCACAGAGTGATACATTGTGGAAAAAAGCACTTCGGCCCAATTTGCCCACGCCAGCCAACAATATCCCAGCTACACTATTCCCACTAGGCTGCGCTTGGTCCACATCCCTCCAAATCTGTCCTATTCATGTATGTATCTAACTGTTTCTTAAACGATGGGATAGTCCCAGCATCAACTACAGTCTCAGGCAGCTTGTTCCATAAACCCACCACGCTTTGTGTGAAAAAGTTAGCCCTCGGATTCCTATTATATATTTCCTCCTTTATCTATAACATGTGGCTTCTGGTCCTCAATTCTACTATGGGTAAGAGATTATGGGCATCTACCAGATCTATTCCTCTCATGATTTAGGAGGGGATTAAAGAGAAGGACCGCAAAGGTAACAAATCTCGAGAATACTGTCTGTGCCACGCGATAGTGAGTGTCGGAACGGAGCGAGGTGGAAGATAAATGCGTGGCTGAAAGACTGGTGCAGAGGGCAGGGATTCAATGTTCAGAATCATTGGGACCTCTTTTGTGGAATGTGTGACCTGTACAAAAAGGATGGGTTGCACTTGAACCCGAAAGGGACCAATATACTGGCGGGGAGATTTGCAAAGGCTACTGAGGAGACTTTCAACTAGATTGGTTGTGGGGGAGGGATTCAAATAGGGAAAGCTAGTAGTCAGTGTGTGAGGCAGGAGGCAGAGAAGGGAAGCCCTCGGACACAAAATGTAGGGGAGAAAGAAGAAAAATATAATAAACAGAGAATACGAGGGGGTCGGTTTCTTAAATGTGTATATTTTAATAAAATAAAACATATATATTTTAATAAATTAAAACATATATTTTAATACATTTTATTTTAATAAAATAAAAAAATCCCTCCAGTTTGATGACCTGGAAAAGATCATCCACACATTCATCTCGGCCCACCTAGATTACTCAACTCCCTTTACAGTGGCATCAGCCAATCTTCCCTGTCCCGCCTGCAACTGGTCCAAAACGCCGCAGCGAAACTCCTGACGGGCACCCGAAAAGGGACCACAGTGGCCTCTCTCGACTGGCTCTCTGTGCGGTTCGTTATATGATCCTCCTCCATGTCTACAAAGCCCTCAATGGGCTTGCCCCCACCTACATAAAAAGTCTTCTCACCCACCACTCCACCTCCAGGCCCCTCAGATCGGCCGACTTGGGTGGCTGAATATCCCACGTTCTAGGCATAAGCTCAGGGGCGACCGCGCTTTTATGATTGCGGCCCCTAGACTGTGGAACAGCATACCCTTTCCCATCAGAACTGCCCCCTCCATCGACTCTTTGAAGTCAAGACAAAATACTTATCTATACTCCAAAGCCTTTCCTGACGTCCTCTGAGTGAGGGCTACATGTATATACTAGACTAAGTGGGACCCGTCGGGTCCCAGCATCACACGGGAGGGCTGGTCACCACCACAATATTCCACCTGTCCACCAATTGAAATGCTGCTCGCCGGGGGGGGGGGGGGGGGGGGGGGGGGGGGGGGGGGGGGGGCTGTCTGTTGCGCTAGTATGGGTGTTGCGGGCTGGAGGTACTGGTTTCCAGAGGGCTACTATAAACATTGGGGTCCGTATGTTGCAATGAGTTTAAAAGCCAAGCCAAGGCAAACAATTGGGCTGCAGCCACCCGACAACCAAAATTCATTTTGTGAACTCAAACTTGTTAAAAATGAGAGGCAAACAATTGGGCTGCAGACACCCGACAACCGAAATCCATCTTGTGAACACAAATTTGTCAAAAAGCCGAAGCTAATAATTGGACGGCAGACACCCGGCAACCAAAATTCATTTTGTGAACACAAACTTGTTGAAACAAAAGGCGAGGCAAACAATTGGGCTGCAGACACCCGACAACCAATAACTTGGTCCCATAACTGATGCTAAGGTCCAAGCAGCCATCACATCGCTGCAAAGCGTAAAGTCACTCGGTCCTGACGGCTTCACTGTAGAATATTACAAAGCTTTCTCTGCTCTCCTCGCACCAGTCCTGAGAGATATGTACAATGAGGCGTTTTTACGTCGTCGCCTACCGCCCACCTTGTTGTGGGCTACTGTCTCCCTAATTCTTAAAAAAAGAGAAAGATCCCCTGCTTTGTAGTAGCTATAGACCAATTTCACTCCTGAATGTGGACCTCAAAATACTCTCTAAAGCCCTTGTCTTCAACGGGTGATGCCCTCTATTATCTCGTTAGATCAAACAGGGTTCATACCAGGCCGACAGTCTTCCCACAATACTAGACGTCTCCTTAACGTCATCCATTCACCGAGTAGAGAGACCCCGGAGATAGTGATCTCCCTCGACGCCGAAAAAAGCGTTCGACAGGGTCGAGGGGTGGTACCTATATGAGGCGATGGACAGGTTTGGCCTCGGTAACAGTTTTATTCTTTGGGGCAGTCTATTATACTCGTCCCCGATGGCCTCAGTACAAACAATCGGCACACTGTCGCCCCACTTCCCCCTTCAGAGAGGTACCAGACAGGGTTGCCCGTTATCATCACTCCTGTTTGCTGTCGTGATAGAACCCTTGGCGGTCTGGTTACGCTCAGAGAAGGGCTTTAAAGGTGTTGCACGGTTCGACACAACTCTTAAAGTCTCATTGTATGCGGATGACCTGCACCTGTACATCTCGAGCCCAGTCAGCTCTGTCCCTGTGATAACGAATATCTTAGAACGGTTTGGTTCGTATTCTGGTTATAAACTTAACTACCAAAAGAGTGAGCTAATACCGATTAACTCATTGGCTAAGCAGCTCCCTCGCTCTTTAACCTCATTCAAATGGGCAGAGGACGGGTTTCGCTACATCGGCGTTTTTATCACAACACCCTTATCTGATATGTTCCGCACAAACATTCTGCCTCTGGTTGAGAAAGCCGAAAGAGATTTTGACCGCTGGTCAGTTTTACCGCTATCCCTCGTGGGCCGGATGAATCTGGTCAAGATGGTCGTCCTACCCAAATTCCTGCATCTTTTCCAGCACGTCCCTATACTTATCACTAAATCTTTTTTTGATCAATTAGAAAGGACAATATCTAAATTTTTATGGGGTAGCAAACCGGCTAGAATCCGAAAGGCGATACTGCAGTCTCCTAAGAGTGACGGCGGTTTGGCAATTCCTGACTTTAGGCGATACTATTGGGCAGCTAACTTGCAAAAACCCCAGTACTGGATGAATGATGATTGCGACCACCTACCGACCTGGGTACACATGGAGAATGCGAGTTCACATCTCCCGTTGCGGTCTGTCCTATGCGCCCAACTCCCCCTTCCTATAACATCTGTGGGTGCTGGCCCAATTGCGTCCATCTCGCTCAAGGTATGGAGTCAATTCAGGAAAAAAACTTCGGTTTACAAGACCCTTCCACCTTGACCACACTGCTTAAAAATCACATCTTTAAACCCTCAAGTACAGGCCACGCATTCAAAACCTGGCATAGCAACGGTATCAGTAGTATCAAAAACCTATACAGGGATGGCATATTTTCGTCCTTTGCGGAGCTCTCGTCCAACTATAGCCTCCCAAACACCCACCTTTTTCGTTTTTTTCCAGGTTAGGGATATTGTGAAGAATACCTTCCCCCATTTCCCAAATCGCGCCCCTGAAACCCTGACTGATAGCATCTTAGCTCTAGATCCCAACCGGAAGAAATGCATCTCTGTTTTGTATAACTTGTTAGGGTCGGTTATATTGAAACCTTATACCTCATTAAAAGCTGCGTGGGAGGGTGAGCTGAATACGAAACTAACAGACCAGCAATGGGACTCTGCCTTGGATTTGATCCATTATTCCTCCATATGTGCCCGTCATGGTCTAATCCAATGCAAAGTCCTTCACAAAGTCCACTGCACAAATGCGAGATTATCTAGAATTTACCCCGCTGTTAGGGACACCTGCAATAGATGTAATCAATCCCCTGACAACCATAGTCATATGTTTTGGCCTTGCCCTAAGCTAGCAGCCTTTTGGAGGAATGCTTTCGACTTGATAAACTGAACGTCTGGCCAGACTAGTCCTCCAAACCCACTGTCAGCCATTTTCGGTAACCCTCCCAACACCAACCTTTCTGTTGCGGTGAAACGGGTCCTAGCTTTTACAACCTTGTTAGGCCGGAGACTGATCTTGCTTAACTGGATGGTCACCTGTCCTCCGACACACGCCCGCTGGATTAAGGAGGTGCTTTACAATTTAAAGCTTGAAAAACTTAGGTTCTCTCTCAAAGGTTCTACCAAGACATTCCTAGATACATGGAACCCTTTATTGGAACTTGTTAACTTTCTCAACTTGTCCCCGGACTCGGAAGAGGACTGGCTGCTCTCCACCATTGTTCTGCTCTACGGCAGCTGCTCTCCCCCCCCCCCCCCCACTTATTTATTTAATTATCTACTTATTTACCGTTTTTAGTGACTCTTTTTTTTCTTTAGTACTTTTTGTTTCGTTTATCTTCCCAGATTTGTGTGGATGTGTACGTATGTGAGTGTTGTTTGTCCCCGTTTGGTTCCGACATGATTCGGGTGGGTTGAAGATGGGTAAGAGTAAGGGCTTTGAGGGTCGCTTACATATTGTTGCACAATTATGCCTTGACTGTCCCTGTCTGTTATCATTGTATGTATGCAAATTGCTGTGAAATTCAAATACAAAGATTTAATTTAAAAAGAAGGCGAGGCAAACAATTGGGCTGCAGACACCCGACAACCAAAATTCATTTTGTGAACACAAACTTGTTAAATAAAAGGCGAGGCAAAGAATTGGGCTGCAGACACCCGATAACCAAAATTCATTTTGTGAACAAAATCTTGTTAAAAAAAAAGCTGAGGCAAACAATTGGGCTGCAGACACGCGACAACCAAAACTCATTTTGTGAACACACACTTGATAAAAAAAAAAGGCGAGGCGAGGCAAATAATTGGGCTGCAGCCCCCCGACAACCAAAATTCATTTTGTGAACACAAACTTGTTACAAAAAAGGCGAGGGAAAGAATTGGGCTGCAGACACGTGACAACCAAAATTCATTTTGTGAACATAATCGTGTTAAAAGGGGCTGCAGCCACTTTACAACCGCATCGAGGGGACTCATCGTGGAGTATACAGTGTTATCCGCTGCTCAGAGAGCCGTGACCTTCTCGCTTCCTGGTCTGGCAAAGACTGAGAGAGGCACGACACATCCTGGATTTATAGTCCCTCCCTCTGCCGCCAGCGGTGGCAGCAGAGAGTATGGGGAATTTTGTAAAAACATTAATATCTCTCTAAGTTTTTATCGCCTGAACAGATCCTCCGCACTCATACGGCGGAGGGGGCTCTGAGCGAGGTGGCCAAAAATGACGGCCGTAGTTGGCGGCGTTCTCTCGGAAATAGCTTTTCCGTACTCACAGTCGGTCAAAAGCGGTCAAGATCAGAGATTTAGTAATATAGATGTATGTAGTTTGTTTTGTTATGCTGTTCTTATAACAAATGTAAAGGACTTTGGCCAACGAGTTTGGTTTTTTAAAGGTGCTATGTAAATAAATGTGACTTGACTTGACTTTACTAAATGCTAGAAGCATTGTAAGTAACGTAGATGAGCTTAGAGCCTGTATTGACAACAGGAAGTATCATGTTGTGGCGATCAGTTAAACATGGTTGCAGGAGGGCTGTGATTGGAAACTAAATATTCCAATCTTTCGTTGCTTCAGGTGTGATATAAGTGGAGGGGCAAGAGGTGGAGGTGTTGCATTTCTTATCAGGGACTATATTACAGCAGTGCTTTGACAGGATAGATTAGAGGGCTCCTCTAGGGAGGCTATTTGGTTGGAACTGAGAAATGGGAAAGGTATAGCACCATTTATAGGGGTGTGTTATAGACCGCCTAATGGGGAGCGAGAATTGGAAGAGCAAATATGTAAGGAGATCGGAGATACTAGTAGTAAGCACAAGGCAGTGATTGTGGGAGATTTCATTTTTTCCACACATAGACTGGGAAACACATTCTGTAAATGGGCTGGATGGTTTGGAGTTTGTAAAATGTGTGCAGGATAGTTTTTGCAGCAATACATAGAGGTGCCTACTAGAGAAGGGGCACTGCTGGACCTCCTGTTAGGAAATCAGACAGGTCAGGTGGCGGAGGTATGTGTTGGAGAACACTTCGGGTCCACTGATCACAATAACATTAGTTTCAATATAATTATGGAGATGGTCAGAACTGGACCTAGGGTTGAGATTTTTCATTGGAGAAAGGCTAACTTTGAGGAAATGCGAAACGATTTAAAATGAGTGAATTGGGACATTTTGTTTGATGGGAAGGAAGCGGATGAGAAATGGAGGACATTTAAAGATGACATTTTAAGAGTACAGAATATTTATGTCCCTGTTCGCTTGAATGGAAATAGTAAAAATTGGAGAGAGCCATAGTTTTCAAGGGATATTGGACACTTGGTTCGAAAAGGAGAGAGATCCACAATAAATATAGGCAGCATGGAGTAAATGAGGTACTTGTGGAGTATAAAGCATGTAAAAAGATTCTTAAGAAATAAATTAGAAAAGCTAAAAGAAGATACGAGGTTGCTTTGGCGTAAGGTGAAAGTAAATCCAAAGGGTTTCTGCAGCTATATTAATAGCAAAAGGATAATGAGAGATAAAATTGGGGAGATATTGAACAATTTATTTTCTTCGGTATTCACCAAGGGGAAGGATATTGAATTATGTGAGGTAAGGGAAACAAGCAGAATAGCTATGGAAACTACGAGATTCAAAGACGAGGAAGTACTGACACTTTTGAAAAATATAAAAGTGGATAGTTCTCCAGGTCCTGACAGGATATTTCCTAGGACATTGAGGGAAGTTATTGTAGAGATAGCAGGGGTTCTGACAGAAATATTTCAAAAGTCATTAGAAACGGGAATAGTGCCGGAGGATTGGCGTACTGCGCATGTTGTCCCATTGTTTAAAAAGGGTTCTAAGAGTAAACCTAGCAATTATAGACCTGTTAGTTTGACTTTAGTGGTGGGCAAATTAATGGAAAGGATGCTTAGAGATAATATATGTAAGCATCTGGATAAACAGGGTCTGATTAGGAACAATCAACATGGATTTGTGCCTGGAAGGTCACGTTTGGCTAATCTTCTACAATATTTTGAAGAAGTTTCTCGGTAAATCGATGAGGGTAAAGCAGTGGATGTTGTCTATATGGACTTCCGTAAGGCCTTTGACAAGGTTCCTCATGGAAGGTTGGTTAAGAACGTTCAAGTGTTTGGTATTAATGGCGGAGTAGCAAGATGGATTCAACAGTGACTGAATGGGAGATGCCAGAGACTAATGGTGGATGGCTGTTTGTCAGTTTGGAGGCCGGTGACTAGTGGGTGCCACAGGGATCTGTATCGGGTCCACTGTCGTTTGTCATGTACATCAATGATCTGGATGATGGTGTGGTAAATTGGATTAGTAAATATGCAGATGATACTAATATAGGTGGTGTTGTGGATAATGAAGTAGATTTTCAAAGACCACAGATAGATTTATGCCATTTGGAAGAGTGGGCTGAAAGATGGCAGATGGAGTTTATTGCTGATAAGTGTGAGGTTCTACATCTTGGCAGGACAAATCAAAATAGGACGTACGTAGTAAATGGTAGGGAATTGAAGAATGCAGGTGAACAGAGGGATCTGGGAATAACTGTGCACAGTTCCCTGAAAGTGGAATATCATGTGGATAGGGTGGTAAATAAAGCTTTTGGTGTGCTGGCCTTTATTAATCAGAGCATTGAGAATAGAAGTTGGGATGTAATGTTAAAATTGTACAAGGCATTGGTGAGGCCAATTATGGAGTATGGTGTACAATTTTGGTCGCATAATTATAGGAAGGCTTTCAACAAAATAGAGAGAGTACAGAGGAGATTTACCAGAACGTTGCCTGGATTTCAGCATCTAAGTTACAGTGAAAGGTTGAACAAGTTAGGTCTTTATTATTTGGAGCGCAGAAGGTTAAGCGGGGACTTGATATAGGTCTTTAAAATGATGAGAGGGATAGATAGAGTTGACGTGGATAAGCTTTTCACATTGAAAGTAGGGAAGATTCAAACAAGAGGACATAGCCACTTACAGACATGGAAAATAGGTACATAAGTAGGCATTTCGGCCATTCAAGCCTGCACCGCCATTCAATATGATAATGGCTGATCATCCAACTCAGTATCCTGTACCTGCCTTCTCTCACATGACTTGAGAATTAAGGGACAGAAGTTTAGGGGTAACACGAGGGGGGACTTCTTTACTCAGAGAGTGGTAGCTGTGTGGAATGAGATTCCAGTGGAAATGGTGGAGGCAGGTTCGATTTTATCATTTAAAAATAAATCGGATGGGGATATGGACGGGAAAGGGATGGAGGGTTATGGTCTGAGTGTATGTAGATGGGACTAGGGGAGAATAACTGTTCGGCACGGACTAGGGCCGAGTTGGCCTGTTTCCGTGCTGTAATTGTTATATGATTACATGATTTTGTACACATCTACAAGATGTCCTCTCATCCTCCTGCGCTCTATGGAATAGAGACCCAGCCCACTCAACCTCTCCCAATAGATCACCCACTCAAAGGTGAATCTTGGCGGAACCCTTTGAAGCTTGACAATAGTTGTCCTAAAGCATGCTGCCCAGAAATGAACACAATATTCTAAATGCGGTCTCACCGACGTTGTGTACAACTGCAACATGACCTCTCAACTTCTACACTCAATAGTCTGACTGATGAAGGCCAAAGTGGCAAAGTCCTTTTTGACCACCATATCAATATACCTGCGACTTGACCTTCAAGGAATCATGTATCTGTACTGCTTGATCCCTCTGATCTACAGCATTACCCAGAGGCCTACCGTTTACTGTGTAGGTCCTGCCCTTGTTCGGCGTCCCAAAATTCAACACCTCACGCTTTTCTGTATTACGTTGTATCAACCATTGCACTGCCCATCTGGCTAATCGATCCAGATCTAGATGCTGCTGCAATCTTTCACAACAATCTTCACTATCTGCAAAACCACTCACTTGTGTATCATCAGCAAACATACTAATCTTGCCCTGCATTTTCTCACCCAAATCATTGATGTAGATGACAAGGAGTAACTGGCCCAGTACCGAACTCTGAGGCACACCACTAGTCACAGGCCTCCAGTCCAAAAAGCAAACTTCCACCAGCACCCACTGCTACCTTCCAATGAGCCAATTTGTTATCCATTCTTCTAACTCTGTGTGGATCCCTCGCGATCTAACCTTACAGAGCAGCCTACCATGGTGAACCTTGTCAAATGCCTTTCTGAAATCAATGTACGCAACATCTACAGCTCTGCTATCATCGATCTTTTTGGTCACGTCTTCAAACAAATCAATCAGATGTGGGCGACGTCCTCACACGTACAAAACCATGCAGACTATACCTAATAGAAAATAAGTGCAGGAAGAGGCATTAGCCCTTCGAACCTGCACCACCAATCATTGTGATCATGGATGATCATCCACAATCAGTAACCCGTGCCTGCCTTCTCCCTAAATTCCTTCATTCCGCTAGCCGCTAGACCTGTCTAACTCTCTCATTAATTAATCCAGTGAATTGTACTCTACTGCCGTCTGTGGCATAGAATTGCACAAATTCACGACTCTTAGGGTGAAAAAGTTTGTTTTCTCATCTCAGTTTTAAATGGCCTCCCGTTGATTCGTAGACTGTGGCCCTTGGTTCTGGACTCCCCCAACATTGGAAATGCTTTTCCTATCTAGCTTGTCCAGTCTATTTATGATTTTATATGTTTCTATCAGAAACCCTCTCATCCTTCAAAAGCCCAGTCTTCCCAATCTTTCTTCATATGGCAGCCCCGCCATGCCGGGAAATAATCTCGTGAACCTGCGCTGCCCTCCCCAATATCAATGATATCCTTCCTCAAATTAGGAGACCAAAGCTGTACACAATACTCCAGATGTGGTTTCACCAGGGCCATGTACAACTGCAAACAGACTCCTTTACTCCTTTATTCAAATCCTCTCGTTATGAAATCCAATATGCCATTAGCTTCCTTCACTGCTTTCAGTAAACATGAGCCCTTGTTTATCTAAATGCCTGTATAATCTCTCCCTCAGAATACTCTCCGGTAATTTTTCAACTACAGATGGTACCCATGTGCCACTTCTCTGCCCACTCTCATAACATGTCCAAGTCCTTCTGCAAAGCCCATGCGTCCTTTGCACTCTCTATCCCTCGACCTATCTTAGCATCATCTGCAAACTTGGCAACAAATCCTTCAAACCCCTTATTCAAATCGTTAATATACAACGTGGAGAGAAGCAGCCCCAGCACCGACACTTGCGGAACTCTACTAGTCACTGGCAGCCAACCTGAAACGCGCCTTTTATTGGAATTATTTGTCTTCTGCCATCCAACCAACCCGCTATCAACGCTAGTGGCTTCCTTTTAATACCATGGACTCTCATCTTCCCCAGCAGCCTGCCGTGCGACGCCTTATCGAAGGCCTTCTCAAAATCTAGGTAAACAACATCTACAGCCTCCCCTCTGTTTGCCATGCGATTAACTTCCTCAAAGAACACCAGCAGATTCGCCAGGCAACATCTTCCCTTCACAAAACCATGCTGACTTCGGTCTATTCTATCGTGATCTTCTAAGAACAGTGTAAACTCATCCTTTATACAATTGCCTCTAGAAACATAGAAACATAGAAAATAGGTGCAGGAGGATGCCATTCGGCCCTTCGAGCCAGCACCGCCATTCATTGTGATCATGGCTGATCGACCCCAATCAATAACCCATGCCTGCCTTCTCCCCATATCCCTTGACTCCACTAGCCACTCGAGCTCTATCTAACTCTCTCTTAAATCCATCCAAATGATTTGGCCCTCACTGCCCTCTGTGGCAGGGTATTCCACAAATTCACAACTCTTTGTGTGAAAACGTTTTTTCTCACCTCAGACTTAAATGACCTACCCTGAAAAAGTGTGGCCCCTGGTTCTGGACTCGCCCAACATTTGGAACATTTTTTCCTGCATCTATCTTGACCAGTCCTTTTATAATTTTAAATGTTTCTATAAGGTACCCCCTCATCCTTCTAAACTCCAGTGAATACAAGCCTAGTCTTTTCAATTTTTCCTCATATGGCAGTCCCAAGGATCAATCTCGTGACCCTACGCTGCACTGCCTCAATCACAAGGATGTCCTTCCTCAAGTTAGGAGACCAACACTGTACACAATACTGTACTAAAATCTTATCAACCACCAAAGTCAAGGTAACCGGCCTATAGTTTCCGCTCTTTGCTTCCTTCTTGTACAGCGGGTGATATTCGCCATTTTCCAATATTCAGTAATTACTCCTAACTCCAGTGATTCTTGAAATATTACAACTAATTGCTGCACAATCTATGCAGCCACCTCGCCCAGAACCATGTGGTCCATCCGGGTGTAGTCCCTCCAGTCCAGGTGATTTAACCTTCTCTCCCTACCCCTTGAATTCGCCGAACATTAGCGCTCTATCTTAGGCATTCTCTTTCGCTTTGACATTGTCCTTAGATATAGATATAGATATGCCATTTATTGTCACTATACACGTACAGTGAAACTGAAAGCTGCTCGCACTCAGTGCATACATACAATTTAGCACAAAAAACAAGAAACAGAAAAAACAAAAAACAGAAGGGAGATGGGGGGGGATAGGTGCACAAATTCTGCGGCGCTACATACATATATACATGTATACAGATGGAAGTCCGTGTTGGGCGGTGTAGTCAGTGCATGTGTGAATTTGAATTTATAGTAGTTATAATTCTCGGAAAGCAACTATTCCTGAGTCTGTTTGTCCTGGATTTGATGCACCTATAGCGCCTTCCAGAGGGCAGCAGGTCGAACAGTCCAAACGCAGGATGGGAGCTGTCTTTGATGATCTTCTTGGCCCTGCTAAGGCAGCGGGAGGTGTAGATGTCCATCAGGGAGGGGAGAGGGCAGCCAATGATCCTCTGCGCTGTCCTGGTTACCCTCTGAAGCCTCTCCCTGTCTGCCATGGTGCAGCTGCCATACCATGCTGTAATGCAGTATGTCAGCAGGCTCTCGATGGACGAGCGGTAGAAGGTCAGCAGCAGCAGGTTAGAGTCCAGGTTGTGCTTCCTGAGGACCCTCAGGAAGTGCAGCCGCTGCTGAGCCTTCTTGATGACCGCTGTCGTGTTGTCCGTCCAGGAGATGTCAGCAGCGATATGGACGCCGAGAAACCGAAAGGTGTTGACCCTCTCCACACACTCGCCGTTGATGTGTATGGGGGCTAAGTCGGTGCTGTGCCTCCTGAAGTCGACAATGAGCTCTTTTGTTTTCCTGGTGTTCAGAGCCGGATTGTTTTCTGAGCACCAGGTTGTCAACTTCAGGACTTCCTCTCTGTAGGCTGCCTCGTCTCCCTTTGAAATAAGTCCGACCACAGTAGTGTCGTCAGCAAATTTGACGATGCGGTTGTTGTTGTGGGCCGGACTACAGTCGTAGGTGTAGAGACAGTATAAGAGGGGGCTTAGCACACAGCCCTGTGGGGAACCGGTACTCAACCTGCGAGTGGAGGAGAGGTGGGGGCCGAGTCGACAATGAGCTCAGAGTGGTGAATCTCTGGAACTCTCTGCCACAGAGGGTAGTTGAGGCCAGTTCATTGGCTATATTTAAGAGGGAGTTAGATGTGGCCCTTGTGGCCAAGGGGATCAGAGGGTATGGAGAGAAGGCAGGTACGGGATACTGACTTGGATGATCAGCCATGATCATATTAAATGGCGGTGCAGGCTCGAAGGGCCGAATGGCCTACTCCTGCACCTAATTTCTATGTTTCTATGTTTCTATGTTTCTATGAGTCTCACAGTCTGGGGCCGGTTAGTGAGGAAATCCTTTATCCAGGCACATGTGACAGTGGGGAGGCCGAGAGTGACCAGTTTACCAATGAGAATGTAACCTCCCCTGTCAGTATTCGTCATCTTCCTCTCCTCCTGGAATCTTTCTTCCTCTATGGAATGAAATGATCTTTGCCAGCTCCACCTTCATGCCTCGGTAGTCCCTTTTGCCCAGGTGTATTACCCACACATCCGATTTCACCTTTTCCCTTTCAAATTGTAGGTTACATCGTATATCGTGGTCACTACGTCAGAGTGGTTCCCTTACCTCAAGTTATCTTTGTTAAATCTGGTTTATTGCACAACGCTAAATCTAGAATTGCCTTACCCCTGGTATGTTCCACGACAAGCTGCTCTAAGTATCTTGGAGGCACACTACAAATCATCTCTCTTGGGATCCAGTGCCAGCCTGATTCTCCCAGTCTACCTGCATATTCAAATCTCCCATGACAACCGTAACATTACCTTTCCTGCACGCCGATTTTTTTCACTGAATCAACTTGTATCCGAATCCCGGCTACTGTTTGGGGAACTGCAAATAATCCCATTAGAGTCCTTTTAGCTTTGCAGTGTTGCACTTCTACCCACAGGGACTCTACACCTTCTAATCCAATTACGCCCTTTGCTAAGGACTACATTTCAATCCTAACCATCAGTGCTACTCTACCCCCTCTGCCCTTTCAGTCATTATGATAGGATGTGTAGCCTTGAATATTTAACTCCCAGTTTTGATCTTCTTATATCCTCATCCATAACACGTGACAATGAAATTCTCGACTCTGCGGTCTTTTGACAAACCTGACCTGATATTGTGGGAAAGGTAATTGTGATTATTCAAGATTAGGTGGAAAGCGACTGGTACAGTGGGGAGGGAGCCTTACTCTGTACTCAAACGTGCCATCAGGCTCACGAATGCCTGTACTTCCTTAGAGGTTTGAGGAGATTCGGTCTGTCGACAAATAGTCTATCAAAATTCTACAAGGAACTGAATCCTCCTACCACAACTAGAGGGCAGTCCTGGACTACTATCGGCCTCATTGGTGACCATCGGACTATCGGCGATTGAATTTTACTAGTTTTATGTCGCACTAAACGCTATTCCATTATCATATATCTATACATGTAAATGGCTCGATTGTAATCACGTATTGTCTTTCCGCTGACTGGTTAGAACCCAACAATAACTGTCCTCTATACCACGAAACATGTGGCAATAAACTAAACTGAACTACATGTGTACTGTTGAGAACACACTGACTGGTTGGCCTGCATCAACAACTCGAACGCCCAGCAACAAATAAAACTGCAAACAGTGGTGGACACTACCAGTCCATCACAGGTTATGACCTGCCCACCATTGAGGGGATCTGTACGGGGCGTTGGGAGAAATCAGCAGACAATATCATACATACCCTTACCACTCAGCCACACTTTGCCTCGCTGTTTCAATCGGGAAGAAAATACAGGAGCCTGAACACCATAACCTCCGGATTCAAGAACAGTTTCTTCCAAACAATCACCGAGCTCTTGAATGCTGCATTACTAACCATAATCCTACCACATTACCGTCTCCGATAGACTTTGTTTTTATTGCATTACAGACATTGGCCAGTGCCGGATAGTGGTGTTGAAGAGGGACTCACATTTGCACCTTGCTCTGGCAGTTCGGTCTATATACCCACCGCCTTCTGTGTCAAACAGTTGTCTCCCAAGCTCCTCTTAAATCATTCCCCTCTCATCTTAAAGCTATGCCCTCTAGGTTTGGACTCCCCTACCTTGGGAAAAGACTGCGACTATTCATCTTCTCACTTCGCTACACTGAGGCCACCAGGACTGCCCATAGCATTCCACTTAAAGTTGGATCACTGTTTAACGAAGTTTGAGCATAACCCCTACCGCACCGCGTGTATTCACTGTCGCCATGAATAAAGAACAGAATCCCACATTATTTCTAAACGACTTTACTTGCCTGCGCGACCGCCTGCGTACTTGCACAACAAAGTCCCTCTCTTTCTCAATAGTTACAAGAACATTATGTATCACAATTTATACCCTCAGCCCGTCAGTTCACTGAATATCGAGGAGTGGGTAGGAGGGAGCTGCTGGGAGAGAGGGGGGAGGCCTAAGTGGGGGACGGGGGAACGCCGAACAGTGTTACTATCTTCCGGATATGAGACTGGGACAACCAAAATCAGTTAATGCGTACCGCGGATTTCCCCCGCTTTCTCCTCTAGATACGGAAAACATAACCGCCGAACGTATAGACCCTCCGAGTGGTGGTACACTCTGCTCCTTTCCGCGAGATTATTAATGTAAACGACAACGGGACACGGTGGTGTGAAATCCACCGGCTGAAAAGATGAACACATCCTATCAGTCACCACAGAAAGAGGTCCTTCGGACTAACACTTTTCATGCCGACCAATATGCTCAAACTAAAATTGTTTCATTTGCATGGAGTTGGCCCTAACCACTTTAAAAAGCGCTTATCCACATACCGATGCAAATGTATTTGAAGCGGTGTTCAACATACTTGCTTCAACTACTTCCTCTGACTCTTTAGCGTCCTATTAAATATTTTATAACTCGTCTTAAACGTATGCCCCCTGGATTAGGATTCTCCTACCCAGGTGAAAAAACTGCACGTTCACGCTATCCGTTCCCCACACAATTATAAACACCTCAATAAAATCACGCGTCAGCTCCGTGCGTACCATGGAACATGACCACAACGTGCCCAACCTCTCCCAATAGCTCAGATTCTCCATTCTTAGGCATGTCCACGTAAATCTGCTCTGCTGCTTAATGACACCTTTGACAACATTAGTAAATTTCCCCTGGGAGGGGTTTCTGCATGCGATTGAAGGGTCTTTTTTGAAGACGTGACCTAAAAGATCGATGAAGGCAGAGCTGTAGATGTTGTATATACGATTTCAGTAAGGCATTCGACAAGGTTTCGCAAGGTAGGTTCTGGGATGTTAGATCGCATGGGACCCAAGGAGAAATAGCTGAATGGAGAGCAAATTGCCTTCATTGAAAGAAGCAGATAGTGATGGCGGAAGGTTGCTTATTGGACTTGATTCCTGTGACTAGTGGTGTGCCGCAGAGTTCTGTGCTCGCCCGTTACTGTCTGTCATCTAAATCAATGATTTTGATGCGAACATACAGAGCAAGATTAGCAAGTTTGCTGATGATACAAAAGCGGGTGGTTTTGCAGATAGTGAAGATGGTTGTGAAAGATTGGTGGGCTAAGGAATAGTTGATGGAATTTAACACAGGGAAATATAAAATGTTGCATTTTGGGATGTCTAACAAGGGAAGCGCCCACACAGTGAATGTTAGGCTTTGGGTAGAGTTGTAGAGCAGTAGTATCTAGTAATGCAGGTGATTGGCACCTTGAAGATCGAGTCGCAGGTAGATACAGTGGTCAATAAGCCTTTTGACACATTGGCCTTCATCAGTCAGTGTATTGAATATAAAAGTGGGGAGGTCATGTTGCAGTTGAATAAGACGTTGGTGAGACGGCATTTAGAATGTTTTGTTCAATTCTCGGCAGCATATCATAGGAAAGATATTGTCAAGTATGAAATGATTCAGAAAAGATTAATGATGATGTTGACAGGAATAGAAGGTCTTAGCAATAGTGAGTGCGTGAGTAGGCTCGGTCTCTATTTATTGAAGCACGGGAGGATGAGGGGTGATCTTATAGAGGTATACAGAATCATGATACGAATAAATCGGATAGATGCACAGAATCTCTTGCCCAAAGTATGGGAATCGAGGACCAGAGGGCATAAGATCAAGGTGAAGGAGAAAAGATTTAATAAGAATCTGATGAGCAACTCATTCACACAAAGGGTGGTGGGTGTATGGAGCAAGCTGCGAGAGGAAGTAGTTAAGGCTGGGACTATCCCGCAGTTTAAGACTTTGTTGGACAGGTACATGGATAGGAAACATTTGGAGGGATATGGACCAAACGCAGGCAGCTTGCACTCATGTAGCTGGGACATGTTGACCATTGTGCGCAAGGTGGGTCAGAGGGCCTGTTTTTAGACTGTATCACTCGACTCTATGACAAAGAATCTCCTCAGAGATGAATGAAAACTCACTGTTTCGCCATGGCCCCGAGTTTCGGAAAACAACAGGCTCCGTTCAGCTCACGCAGACATCTGCAGATGTCCACACTGCGAGCTTGATGCTTTATAAAGACACTGGTATGGATTGATTCCAAGATGGTCATGATCAGCAAGTGGATGGAAGAATCAGCAAATAGGTGAATGCGCCAAGAATGTTGTTTTATTCAATTGTAAATATCCCCACCACTAAAAGCAATAACGTTGTGTCCTGGGTGTATCCCGTTTGCTGTAACAACAATCTACAGAGACAGAAGTAATGTCAGAGCAGAAATAACATTTGGGGAACAGTGGGCAGGGAGCGTTCCATGGTAAATCCGCTGGTTAAACAGACACCGTGAACACAGTTGTGGGAGTCGCCTATCAGCCTGCCAAACTTGGCCCAAGATCATGTCCATTCTGATCATGGCATCTCCCCACCTCCCCGCATGTTCCCCATGTGCCGAATGTCTGGTACTAGTTGATACTAATGCATCTGTGAATCCAACGTGACCTTGTGCTTTATGCCACATGGATATAAGTCCAGATGCTGCACTGTAATTGTACAGAGAGTAAATGAAACCGTGGCTTTTTTTAGCTTCCTTCGAGCTGCAATAAATGACTGAGCTGTTACTTGGCATAGAATGTTTTCCGCTGTGGGGGAGATTGAGAGGATTGTACTGTTTCCGGAAACATATTTTTATAACATATGTTTTCATTGTGCCTAAGTACTCGTGACAATAATAATCCAATAGCAATATAGAAACATAGAAACATAGAAAATAGGTTCAGGAGGAGGCCATTCGGCCCTTCGAGCTAGTACCGCCATTCATTGCGATCGTGGCTGTTCGTCCCCTATCAATAATCCCTGCCTGCCTTCTCCCCGTATCCCTTGACTCCACTAGCCCCTAGAGCTATCTAACCCTCTCTTAAATCCATCCATTGACATGGCCTCCACTGCGGTCTGCGGCAGGGAATTCCATAAATTCACAACTCTCTGGGTGAAAACGTTCTTTCTCACCTCAGTCTTAAATCACCCCCCCCCCCCCCCCCCCCCCCCCCCCCCTATCCATTGACTGTGGCCCCTGATTCTGGACTCGCCCAACATTGGGAAAGGTTTTCCTGCATCTAGCTTGTCCAGTCCTTTGATATGTTATATATTTTATATATGTCCAGTAAGCTGTGACGGTTTGTGACGACTGTTGAACAGTTGCTCATGATTGCGCACCCGATCAAAGATCACATGGCCCAATTGTGTCACTGTTTCATTCTTTATTTATTTCATTCCATAATATGCATATTTTAGCTTTTTGTTGTTTCAACATAATGACTTCGCCTTTTGGGTGTGTTTTATCTCTGGGAACATTCTCAGACCCATTGAATTTAGATGATGTGCATGTTGATTATATGATAGCCGACGGAGCCGGAACTAGACTTAGAACACATAGCAGCACAAGAGCAGAACAGGCTCTTTGGCTCACAATGTCTGTGCCGAACATAAATGTAATAGCATATCTTAGCTACTTGAATATAATCAAAAGCCTCTTAAACGCCACTGTCGCATCTGCCTCACCACCACCCCTGGCAGCATTTTCAAAGCTTCCACAACTTGGGTAATAAAAATGTTCAGCACTTCTGCTCCAACGTTTGCCCCTCGCACTTTAGCCCTCTTGTATTTCACTTTTCCATTCTGGGGAAAAGGTTCAGACTCTATCTTATCGATGCCTTTCATATTGTATATATTATCAGATTGGCCCAAAACTTCCGCCCTGTATCCAATTTAGACGGCAATTGTTGTGACTTGTGAAGTGAACCTCTCGAAGACCGAACTTGTCTAATTGTCTTTGTTCATCAAAACGGGTATACTTATAAGAGTAAAGTGGTGCTTCTGCAATTGTACAGGGCCCTCATGAGGCCATATCTGTTGTATTGTGTACAGTTTTGGTCTCTGGATTTGAGGAGAGCCATCCTTGCAGCGTACGTTCACGTTCCGGGATGGTGGGACTGTAATATGAGGAAAGATTGGAATGACTTGGCTTGTCTTCACTAGAATTTACAAGGATGAGAGGGTACCTTACAGAATCATATAAAATTATAAAAGGACTGAAAAAACTAGACGCAGGCAGGATTTTCACAATGTTGTGGGAGTCCAAAACCAGAGGTCATAGTCTAAGAGTACAGGGGAGGCCATTTTAAACTGAGATTAGAAAACACTTTTTTTCACGCAGAAAGTTGTACATTTGTGGAATTATCTGCCACAGAAGGCAGTAGAGCCCAATTGACTGGGTGAATTTAGAAGATAGTTAGAAAGAGCTCTTGGGTTTAGCGGAATGAAGAGATATGGGGTGAAGGCAGTCACGGGTTACTGATTGTGGGTGATCAGCCACGATCGCAATGAATGTGAATGTGAATGTGAAGGGCTGAATGGCCTCCTCCTGCACTTATTTTCATTATTTCTATGTTTATTTATGGACACCCTCTCGTAGAATATCCCAAACGCTAAGGACATCATGTGTTTGTACGTTTAAGATTAAAGATCTCAGCAGATGATTCACCACAATGTCAATAGCTACAATAAATTTGGTTACTTCAATTCGCGAGTCTGATAAAATGTTCCATTGAATGACAATATTGAGTGGGAGTACTCGGTAGCTACCAAGACTCCTCTGAATGTTCCAACACCTTTGCAGGTTCAATGTAATTTATATGGATGGTGTTAATGCCTCTGGGGACAGGGAATCCACACACCCACAATCTAGTCTGACTCTTCACTATATTATATCCCGATTACTAATAGAGAAGTATACCCCAGCCCATATTGCATGTGCCAAGTGTCAGCATTAGTTTGTTCTGGAGGTTTCCATCATGTCTATCACAATAGAGCATATATCAGCACAGCGCAGGAAAACGAATTACTGCCCACAATGATCGTGCCGAACATAATGCCAAGGGAGACACAACAATGCTGGAGTTACTCAGCGGGACAGGCAGCATCTCTGGAGAGAAGGAATGGGTGACGCTTCGGGTCGGTAGCGCGGCCAGAATTCGGGAACCACTGTGGTGCGGGGAAGGGGGGACAAAAGGGGGAGCTGGCGTGCTTTGTCACTTTGTCAGAGCCGTCGGTGGATGCTAATTGTATACGTTGTGTGTGCAAGCAAAGAATCGCGCTGTGCTTTGTCACATTTGGCAATTACGTATTCCTATTCATATTCATATTCTTCAGACTTAAGAAGGATCTCGACCCGAAACGTCACCCATTCCATCTCTCAATGGATGCTGCATGTCGCGCTGAGTTACTCCAGCATTGTGTGTCTATCTCCGATTTAAACCAGCATCTACAGTTCTTTCCTACACATGATGGCAAGGGAAATGTCACCTGCCTGCACGTCATCCATATGCCTCCATTACACGCATACCTTGTTATACACAACGTCTGTTAAATGCCACTGTCGTATCTGCCTCAACAACCACCCCTCGCAGCACAGGGATAGGCCAGGGCCAATTGAATATGAATGCGTGAAGTGTAAGAAATAAAGTGGACGAGCTTGAGGCACAGTTAGAAATTGGCAAGTATGATATTGTAGAAATTACTGAGACATGGCTGCAAGAGGACCAGGGCTAGGGACTGAATATTCAAGGGTCTACCTCCTATCGAAAAGACAGACATGTGCGAGAGGGGGTGGGGTAGATCTGTTGGTGAGGAATGAAATGCAGTCCCCTGCAAGGGGTGACAATGAAACAGGAGATGTAGAGTCAGTATGGATAGAACTAAGGAATTGTAAGGGTAAAAATACCCTAATGGAAGTAATGTACAGGCCCCAAAACAGTAACCTGGATATAGGGTGCAAGTTGAATCAGCAGTTAAAATTGGCACGTAGTAAAGGCAATGCTAGGTTGTTATGGGAGATTTCAACATGCAGGTAGACTGGGAAAATCAGGTTGGTACTGGACCCCAAGAAAGAGAGTTTGTGGAGTGCCTCCGTGATGGATGCTTAGAGCAGGTTGTAGTGGAGCCTACCAGGGATAAGTCAATTCTGGATATAGCGTTGTGAACTGAACCGGACTTGATAAAGGAACTTGAGTTTAAGGAGCCATTGGGAGGTAGTGACCATAATAAGGTACGGTTTAATCTACAATTGGAGAGGGAGAAGTTACACTAATCTTCTCTCTCTCAAATTCAATGAAAGCATGCAATTTTACTTCGGAGTCACGTGAGTGACTACGTGAAGAACCCCGCTTACGACGCATGCGTGCCATATCGCTATACGCATTCGAACTCGCCATCGCTGGAGTAAGGACGTTCCTCCCAATCGGCAGGGGTTGAACTTGCAACAGGAACGCAAGGGAACTTCGTTTTCTTTACTTACCCTTTTTTATCTAGAAGGCTGATGAAGCTGGCTGGGGAGAGTCTGCAGATCTGCAGGCAGCCAGCAGCAGCCGGGGCCCGTTCATTTCTTTTTAAACAGAACGGAGCCGACTTTAGAGCCAGGGCAACGGTCGCTGGAGCAGTTTTCCCGATAACTCGGAAACAGCCCCACTAGTTATTTAATGGATTTAATAATTCATGGGTCCGAGGGGCTGGAAGGTGCGGAACTGACGCGTTAACGGGGGTTCCGCAGGTCTAAAAATAGCGGCGAGCGGTCAGTGCCCGAGAGGACTGAGTACGCGTTGGACCCGCTGGACCGCGCTGGAGCACCACAGAGGCAGGGGGAAACAGACAGCAGCAGCAGGCCTAAAACAAAGTACAGAACCTATACGACAGATGGTCGTTGCTGTATTATAACTCATTTACTATCATACATGAAGTATGCTAGATCATCAGAGGAAGAAATGTCGCGTTTATCAGCTACTAATAGCCACTCAAAACAGTGACAGTCCAGATCATCTCTAAATAGCTAAGCAAGTCCTAACAATGGCTGGAGTGGACTCTAAGGGGAAATTTAAATCTTACTCCATCAGGGCTGCAGCTACATTGGCAGCTATGAAGCTGGACGTACCAATGGACAAAACCCTCAAGATAGTAGTAGAATGGTCAACGGAGGAAACTATCCAACGACTTTATAACGAACCAGTTATTGAACCTGGAAGAATTGCAGAAACAATTTAAAGTTCTGCATATAATTCACCGCATAAATAGGGGCACTAATTGGATTTAATATTTTACAGTTGGGTTTCAATATCTTATTATGTTTAATGATGTTAACATCATTCTCCCCACAACCAAGGTAGTTGTGAAGCATGGACTCGTTCCACGGCATGAGGTCACAGAGCTTTGAAATCTTCACGTAGTCACTCACGTGACTCCGAAGTAAAATAGTAAGATTAAACGAGAACTTACCAGTTTGAAGTTTGATCTGTATTTTGTAAGGAGGAACGTTGAGGGAATACGTGCCCTCCGCTCCCACCCTCGATTAGTTATATCTTAAACTGGTATATATTTGATAATCTTACTACATTAGGTCATTATAGTGTTTCTGTGACCTCACACCACTGCTTTGAAGGACACGCATGCGTCGTAAGCAGGGTTCTTCACGTATTCCCTCAACGTTCCTCCTCATAAAATACAGATCACACTTCAAACTGGTAAGTTCTCGTTTAATCTTACTATTATGTCATATTATGGCCTACTAGTATACAATATACAATACAAAATCCAGAATTGCCTTTTCCATTGGAGGCTAACCTGCAAGCTGCTCTAAGGAGCCATCTAATCATCACTCCACACATTCCCTCTCTTGGATACCAGTACCACGGATGTTCCCAGTCTATCTGCATATTGAAATCCCATATGACCACCATAACATTTCCTCTCTTAACGTTTTGGAGTACTCAATATTTCAGATTGGGACCCTTCTTCAGACTCCAAAGATCTGAGATGCAGCACGAATGACTCCAGCATTTAGTGTTTATCTCAAGAATAAACCAGTACCCACAATTCTTTGTTCAAGAAGGAACCGCAGATGCTGGGAGATCGAAGGTACACACAAATGCTGGAGATACTATGCGGGTGCAGCTGCATATATGGAGTTAAGGATATAGGCGACGTTTCGGGCCGAAACCCTTCTTCAGACTGATGGGGGGGGGGGGGGGGGGGGGGGGGGAGAAGGATGGAAAAGGGAAAAGGGACGAGGAGGAGCCCGAGGGCGGGGGGATGGGAGGAGACAGCTCGAGGGTTAAGGAAGGGGAGGAGACAGCAAGTGCTAGCAAATTTGGGAGAATTCAATGTTCATGCCACCCGGACGCAAGCAACCCAGGCGGAATATGAAGTGTTGTTCATCCAATTTCTGGTGTTGCTCACTCTGGCAATGGAGGAGACCCAGGACGGAGAGGTCGGATTGGGAATAGGAGGGGGAGTTGAAGTGCTGAGCCACCGGGAGTTCAGGTAGGTTATTGCGGACTGAGCGGAGGTGTTCGGCAAAACGATCGCCCAACCTCCGCTTAGTCTCCCCGATGTAAATCAGTGACTCACATGGCTATCTGGACTGCTGGACCATTGACCGTGGTGAGTGTGTTTTCCTTGGGGAGATTTTAATTGTACCCTCCCGGTGAGAGGACGCTTTGGGTTCACCATGATTCCCGGAGGTTTTTGTCAGTCTCCCTACCTGCTTCCACTACCTGCAACCTCCGGCAACCACCGACAACCTCCGGGAACCGCACGGAAACCTTGGGTGTGGCGCTAAGTCTCCAAAGGTTTCCGTTCAGGTTTCCTAAGTGGGACAGTAGCACAAGGGAGCTGGTAGAGTATTTTGAGCTGGTTGATACGTGGCGGAATTTCTAGCCCGACTCTAGTGCCTTCTCGTACAGGTTTGAGGGTGGTGGTTCCTATATTGATCGCTTGTACGTTTCCAAGGCCTATATCTCTTGCGTCTCGGCAGCCTCCATGCGGCCGGTGCCGTGCGCGGACCACTGCCAGGTGTGAGTGGACATTATCTCAGTGCAGGGTCCGTGTACTGGCATTTAAATAACCTACTGCTGGAGGATCGCCAATTCTGTGATTCTTTCAGTCAGTTCTGGGTGAAGTGGAGAGAGAGGCAGGGGTATTTCTATTCGCTAAGGCAGTGGTGGGATGCCGGGAAGGCCTACGTCTGTCTGTTTTTGCCAGGAATATGCGAGGGGGGCGATTTAGAAGTGATTGCAAATAGGTTTATAAAGCGAAGGTGTTAAATTAGATTATTTTCCCCTCGATATTTCTTCAGTAAATATACTGAACCAACGTTCTTGATTCAAAACGTTTATTTGTCACTCCGGGGGACTTACTCTGCGCCACGACCTGTCACTCTCTTGGGGTTGCAAGTGTTCCCCAGAACAAGTGATCTACAATGGGCATAGTACATAGTACAAGTATACAAACAGTGGCAGGCAGAAGCAGTTTGGCGCGCTTCCTTCAATCATATCATGGTTTGTGTGTAAAGGCAAAAGTCAGGTTCCTGAAGACAATTACCTCGCAAGCGCATGATCCCATTATCACCAATGATCAGGTTAAATGGATCGAACAATTGACTCGTACATTATCACCAATGCTCAGGTCCTCAAAATGAGTGACTAATTCATCATCACACATGCAACAGAACCCAACACATTGCCACGCAATGCTATAATTTTCCACGAATTTACACAACAAAAACCAAACTCGTCATAGGTGTTTGATGAACACCGTCATTCTTGGTTTATCGGTCAGTCTTTTTAGCGTGATGGAAGGTTGCTGTTTGTTACTTCCCTTGATCCACTGTATCTGGTACGACCATCTACATAACTAAAATGGGGGACCAGCATTCCGGCAGACAGGTTTGCCAGTGCGACATGGGTGGTTTTAAACCAAATAAGGGGAGGGGGGAGGTGCGGGATATCAAATGGTATAGTCCAGGATGAAGTTAAAGAGAAAGGGATTGTTAATAACCCCCGAATTAACGGTAAAGAAAGCTCACAAAGCATAGAAGAATATGGCCAAGTGTGATAGTGATCAATGCGTAAGGAATTAAAAGTATTGTATTTGAATGCGCTAAGTATAAGATGTAAAGTAGATGAGCTTGAGGCTCAGTTAGGGATTGGTAGATATGACATTGAGAGGATACCGAAACTTGGCTGCAGGTGGCTCGGGCCTGGGAACTTAATATTCACAGTTATACATTCTTTAGAAAGGACAGGCAGATGGGCAGGCGGGTAGCTCTTCTGGTGAGGAATGGAATTCAGTCCCTTGTGAGGGAAGACATAGGGACTGACGAGGTAGAGCCACTATGGATTGAGTTGAGGACTTGCAAAGGCAAGAAGACACTAATTGGTGTTACCCCACCAACCCCAAATAGTAGCCCGGATGGAGTGTGTAAGTTGCAGCAGGAGTTAAAACTGGCATGTAACAAGGCAATGCCACTTTAATGATGGGGGATTTCAATATTAAGGGAGACTGGGAAAATCAGGTTGGTCCAGGACCCCAACCATATACCAATTACAGAACGGAAACAGGCCATCTCGGCCCTTCTAGTAGGTGCCGAACTTATTCTCCTCTAGTCTCCTTTACCTGCACTCAGACCATAACCCTCCAGTCCTTTCCTGTCCATATACCTATCCAATATATTTTTAAATGATAAAATCGAACCTGCCTCCACCACTTCCACCGGAAGCTCATTCCACACAGCTACCTCTCATTGACTAAAGAAGTTCCCCCTCATGTTACCCCAAATCCTCTGTCCCTTAATACTCAAATCATGTCCCCTTGTTTGAATCCTCCCTACTCTCAATGGATAAAGCTTATCCACGTCAACTCTGCTATCGCTCTCATCATTTTATACACCTCTATCAAGTCCCCCCTTTACCTTCTGCGCTCCAAAGAATAAATACCTAACTTGTACAGCTTTTCTCTGGAACTTAGCTGCTGAAACCCAGGCAACATTCTAGTATATCTCCTCTGTACTCTCTCTATTTTGTTGACATCTTTCCTATAATTTGGCGAACAAAATTGGACACCATACTCCAGAATTGACCTCACCAATGCCTTGTACAATTTTAACATTACATCCCAACGTCTATACTCAATGCTCTGATTTATAAAGGCCAGCATACCAAACGCTTTCTTTACCACCCTATCTACATGAGATTCCACCTTCAGGGAACTATGCACAGTTATTCCTAAATCCCTCTGTTCAACTGCATTCCTCAATTCGCTACCATTTACCATGTACGTCCTATTTTGATTTGTCCTGCCAAGATGTAGCACCTCACACTTATCCTTTCAATTACCTCACATAATTCAGCATTAAACTCCATCTGACATCTTTCAGCCCACTTTTCCAAATGGCCTAAATCTCTCTGTAGACTTTGAAAATCGACTTCATTATCCACAACACCATCTATCTTAGAATCATCTGCCTACTAACTAATCCTAATTATCAGACCATCATCCAGATCATTGATGTATATGACAAACAACGGTGGACCCAACGCAGATCCCTGAGGCAGCTAACTAGTCACAGGCCTCCAAACTGACAAACAGCCATCCACCATTGCTCTCTGGCATCTCCCATTCAGCCACTGTTGAAACCATCTTGCTACTCCACCATTAATACCCAGCATTTGATCCTTCTTAACCAACCTACCACGTGGAACCCTGTCAAAGGCCTTACCGACGTCCATATAGACAACATCCACCGCTTTACACCATTTAACACTAAACTAAACTACACTAAACTACACTAAAATAAACTACACTAAACTACACGACACTAAACTAGACTAAATTACACTCCACTAAATTACACTAAACTACACTAAACTAAACTAAACTACACTACTCTAAACTAAACTACACTAAACGACACTAAACGACACTAACCTGAACTACACTAAACTACACTTGACTAAACTACACGAAAATACACTAAACTACAATAAACTACACTAAATTAAACTACATTAAACTGAACTAAACTAAATTATACTAAACAAAGGTACACTAAACTAAACTAAACCTCACTAAACTACGCTAAGCTAATTTATACTAAACTACACTAAACTACACCAAACTAAACTACACCAAACTATACTAAACTATACTACACTTAACTAAACTAAACTACTCTAAACTAAACTAAACTAAACTAAACTAGATAGATAGATAGATCCTTTAATAATCCTTTACAGGAAATTACAGTGCCACATCAGCTTTAAGACAGACATAGCACCACACATTTCCTCAGATAGCTTCCATACTGAATAAGTTAAAATGCAATGAATGAATACTAAAAAAGGCAACATTATTTTTGTGAATTATAAAACATTATAGCAGCTGATATACAAGACTTCCTATATCTCTCAGTTTTGCACATTGGTGCAATAAGTCTCTGACTGAAGATGCTGCTCTTGATCACCTTCAGGGCGTGGAGTGGGTGAGTGGGGCTGGTCATTATTGAACCCAGTTTGTTCAGAGTTCTGGCCTCTGCCACCTGCTGGACTAAATTAAACTAAACCAAACAACTCTAAACTAAACTACACTATACTAAATTACACTAGACTACACTAAACTAAACTACACTTACTAAACTACACTAAATTACACTAGACTACACTAAACTGAGCTAAACTAAACTAAAATAAACTACAATATATTAAACTTCATTTATGAAACTGCATACACTACACTAAACGACAATAAACTAAACTACACTAAACTACATTAAACTAAACCACACTCAACTAAACTAAACCAAGCTACACTAAACTAAACTACACTACAATAAACTAAACTAAACGAACTAAACTAAACTACACTAAACTAAACTAAACCAAGCTACACTAAACTAAACTACACTACAATAAACTACACTAAATTAAACTATAATACACTACGCTAAACTACACTAAACTAAACTACACTAAACTAAACTACACTAAACTACTCTAAACTAAAGTACACTAAACTACACTAAAATACACTAAACTACACTAAACTAAACAACACTTAACTAAACTACACTAAACTACTCTAAACTAAACTACTCTAAACTAAACTACACTAAACGACACTAAACTAAACTACACTAAACTACACTAGACTAAACGACACTAAACTACGCTAAACTAAACTACACTAAACTACGCTAAACTAAACTACACTACACTAAACTAAACTACATTAAACTACACTACTCTAAACTACACGACACTACACTAAACTAAACTAAACTAATCTAAACTAAACTACATTAAACTAAACTACACTAAACTAAACTACACTCAACTACATTAAACTACCACTAAACTACATTAAACTACACTACGCTACATTAAATTAACTACACGAAACTACACCACACTAAACTACAGTAAATTAAATTACATTATACTACACTAAACCAAATTACATTTACTAAACTGCACTAAACTGCACTAAACTACACTAAATTAAACTACACTAAACTACACTAAACTAATCTACACTAATCGACACTAAACTAAACTACACTATACTGCACGAAACTAAACTGCACTAAACTACACTAAACTAAACTACACTAAATTGCACTAGACTACACTAAACTGAACTAAACTAAACTAAAATAAACTACAATAAATTAAACTACATTAACTAAACTACATAAACTACACTAAACTACAATAAACTAAACTACACTCAACTACATTAAACTAAACCACACTAAACTAAACTAAACCAAACTACACTAAACTGAACTACACTACAATAAACTACACTAAATTAAACTATAATACACTACACTAAACTACGCTAAACTAAACTAAACTACACTACACTACACTACACTACACTACACTACACTACACTACACTAAACTAAACTACATGTTACTTCGGAGTCACGTGAGTGATTCCGTGAAGAGCCCAGCCCAGTGCGCAGGTGCGGCATTATCGCACAGCTGTGCAAACTGCGGCCAGCGGGAGTCGGGCGCTCCCGCAAACCAAGGACGTGAGGTAAGTACTTACCTTAATCGGGCCATGTGTTTTTTTGCTCCAGGGGGAGCAAAGCAGCGGAGGAAGCGGCCCCCGTTCGACTCCAGCGAAGGAGCCGACAGTGGAGGGGGATAGGCGCTAACGGGACCGCACACGCTGCGGACCGCTGACAGGGAGCTGCGCTATGCCGGTCCGCTGAACAGCTGTTTGGTTAACAGCAGCGGACCGTCGGGAAGTTTAAAAACCCGACCGGCAGCCCTGCAGACTCCTGACAAGGAGAATCGCCGCCCGGGAACCGCTACAATGCCGCCTGAAAAACGGCAGGCAGCCTCTAAATACAGGTAAGACAAAAATCTTACCAAAACTACAGGTTCTACAGGAACCAACTTCCTCCAACACTGGAACAGGTTGGAGACAGCAAAAACAAGTATGTCTGTCACCCCAAGCCAGAGGAGGTCATGGAGTTCACCTCCAGGGAAAACGAGGGGCACTGGCTGAATGCCAAGGGAGCTGACACTCCTACCCCAGTGCTATTGCACTAGCTATCTCCCTTATTGAGGGATTGATACAACAATGGAGTTTGAGCTATGCCTCCTCCTTTATAGCACACCCTTTTGCTCCCTCTTTTGAGGCTAGCTAAGGAGGCCAGGGCTGGGCTGGCTTAAACGCTGGGCAGGCGGACGAGAACAGCAGTATGCCAGGGGACCACTACATGGCTCCTCCACGCGACCATCTTCCCAAACAAAGCCCTGCAGGTGTAGGCCTTTCTAGAGGCAAATCCGCAGGCAGCTGGGTCAGCAGACTCTCAGACAAGAGCTAAAAGCTGCGAACTTTGAAGCTCCTAACAAAGGGTCAAGATGTCACCGCCTTTGCTCGTTTTTTCCACGGATCATACTCACCTGGCAGGCGAGACGCCATGATCACCAAGGTGGTTCTCCCAGGATGAGACTATCCCGTTGCACTACGAGTGTGCTGACGCCTAAGATGTTCCCAAATTTGGGATACTCGACTGACATGGAACGAGCAGGACATCGCATGCAACACCCAGCTGGCAGCACCTCTCGGCATCCACCAGCAAATATCGAACAAGGACTGGGGAAAGCCTGGCGACCGCTTCACATTACCCCCAAAGTTCTTTTTAGACAGGGGCCCAGAGCGGAGCCGTGGGAAAATGCGCCGCCCCACCGACAGCACCAGCATAACTAAGCCTTCATGAAAAAACAATAAACATGGAGGTAGGTAGGCTGGTTCCTCCCAGTTTACACTAAATAAGGGTGTTCTACTAACTGCGGGGGGGGGGGGGGGGGGGGCATTTACACTTGTTGATAAAGCATGGGTGCAGTCACAAATAACTAATATATACTCAACAGTATTAGTGGATATAAACTTGTATTCAAATTGGGCATGTTACCACCAGTTCAGCAATGCGCCCATAGGGCATTTTCTCCCTCTAAGAAAGAGAAGTGAGAAGGTCAAGCTGAACTAGAAAGGCTCATTACTAAATGGATCATGAGAGTAAACATGAACCATTGGAATTTGTATCGAATATTTTCATTAAAACTACAAAAGATGGTGAATGTAACATCATCATTGATCTAACATCACTACATCTATCTGTTGAGTATATACACTTTAAGATGGTGACGGGTTTTTGTCACTGCCAGACATCTGATCTCCAAAGGATACCTTATGGCGAGCATTGATATGGAAGATGCAAACTATCTTATACCCATACACTAGGATCATTGTAGATACCTAAAATGTTTTACCTGGATAATGGATATCCCGGTTAGGGCAACTATGGAATAGAGCATTCCCAATGGTCTAACCTCAGCCCTAAACTATTATAAATATTAAAAATAGCCATGAAAATATTAAGAAAACAAGCAATGCATTTCGTTGTTTCCAATGCATGTCGTTGTCTCTGTACTATACACTGGCAATGACAATTACAATTGAATTTGAATCTAATCATGGCATATATTGGATGACATCCTCATATTAGGGGAAACAAAGGAATTAGCTGTGGCAGCAGTTCTAGCTACCAAACAGCTCCCTAAAGCACTGAGGTTCATCCCACGCCCAGATAAACCAGTATTGAAGCCGTTAACTACCATGGATTATCAGGGCTTCAATATCAATTCCATCCATATGACTGTTACTCAGCCAAGGTGCTTGGGTCACTATAATCAAATCATGAATGTACCCACTGAAGCTATATCACAATTACAGTGGTGGGCAGACATATGTTTGGCATAGTTTTCAGCCCTATTATTGTCACCAATCCCAACTTGGTTATTAAAAACCGATGCCAGTACTTTAGGCTAGGGAGCAACTAAACTCCATATCCAGCACAGGTAACAGATGGACCAATTCAGAATCATCGTTACTACACACACCGGGCACCAACTATTTGGGATTGGTGATCGCCTATTGGGCTAAAAAGCATATGCATTTCAAATGCAGCACGTACATATGCGGTTACGGATTGATAATACTATGGTGGTGGCTTATATCAACCATATGGGGAGTATAAAAGCACTATCGTGCAACAAATTGGAAACAGATCTGGCAATCGTGTGTCAAAAGACATTTTAACTATCAGCTGCCTATTTCCTAGGAAGCTAGAACAGTGGGAGACACCACGTCACGGGTAAAAATGTATGATAACATTGAATAGATGTCAAACCCAAAATATCTGCTAAAGGTATTAAGCAGTTTGAAAGCCAGATATCAATTTGGTTGCACAAGACGGAATCACCAGTAACCTATGTATGTGACTTAGGAACCAGATCAGAGGCAGCAGCGATAATTGCCTACACGCTGGAAGGGGGAATTTCTGCTTTGCCTTCCTCCCTTCTGCCTCATCAGTCGGGCACTTCGTAATACAGATGGAATCTGTCTCCGAGATATTGAACGTGCCCGAACGGCCTACACAGCCATGGTTCCCAGGTCATCACGACACGGTGGGCGAGTCACCTATGGATTTCCCTAGTGGACCATGGTTGCTGACTCAACCCAGTATCAGGCACAAGCCACCCATGCCAGAAAAACATCAAACTCCTGGGTGCAGGTTTTGAATAGACCTTACCAGGGACTGGGATTATCCAAAGGAACCATTACCACCATGTCGGCATCCCTGCGAACAGTCACCAAGAGCTAACATGGGTAAAATACTGCCACGACGCAGGGACAACATACCAAACTATTCAACCACTGACGTATTGGAGTTCCTGGAACATCTACACCATGACTAAAAGGTGAGTTACAGTGCCGTAAATACAGCATGGAGCGCCTTGTCTGCTTATCTAAATCAGCATGACAGCAGAGCATGGGATCCCATCCACTGAAGATAAACTTATGAAGGGCAACTATAATAATAAGCCCCAAAAACCCAGGTATACCCATGTATGGGATATTGGTGTGATATTGACATATCTCAGAGAATGGCACCAGCCAGATCCCTCAGCTTGCTCAATCTATGTTAAAAACGCTCATGCTTATGGCTCTCGTATACGCTCACAGAGTCCAGTCACTCCATAAAACTAGACTGGATAACATGGTGATTACCCCGGACGCATCACGTTCATATTCTAGGTCTGGTAAAAATCTAACTCGCAGGTATATGGGACTAGGCGAGATTATGAGTTCGGCACGGACTAGTAGGGTCGAGATCGCCTGTGTTTTCCGTGCTGTAATCGTTATATGGCTATATGGACCAGGAACGCCCAATTCACTGGTGGGATTCCGGGCCTACCCACCAGAGTCCAGGTTGAGTGTGGTGACCCATCTACTACATATATAGACACAACCCACAATCTTAGAGGGAGAGGAAAGCCTATGGGTCAACCACAGAAACCCCAAGACGGGGTACGAGCCAAACCACTCCAAGGTGGCTCAAACAGGTACTGAAAGCTGCCGGAATAGATAATAATACATTTTAATCCCATTCTACCAGGGCAGCATTGATATCAGCGGCTGAACGAATGGACATCCCGGTTGACCACATTCTCAATACGGCAAAACTTCGGCAGTGAGTGAAATAAAAACTGTTACATGGTTTGAAATCACATACCTTTGAAGTCTTCACGGAATCACTCACGTGGCTCCGAAGTAAAATAGTAAGATTAAACGAGTACTTACCAGTATGAAGTTTGATCTGTATTTTATGAGGAGTTACGGTGAGGTATTACGTGCCCTCCGCTCCCACCCTCAACATATAGATCAAACTAATAAACTGATGTCTCATGATCTTTACTATCTTACTTCAAATATTGTGTCTATCCTGTGATTTCACACCGCTGCTTCGAAGTATGCCGCACCTGCGCACTGGGCTGGGATCTTCACGTAATACCTCACCGTAACTTCTCATAAAATACAGATCAAACTTCATACTGGTAAGTACTCGTTTAATCTTACTGAACTAAACTACACTTAGCTACACCACACTAAACTACAGTAAATTAAACTACATTATACTACACTAAACCCATTTAATAAACTACACTAAACTACACTAAACTACACTAAATTACACTAAACTACACTAAACTAAACTAAACCAAACTACACTAAACTAAACTAACCCTAACTAACACTAAACTAAACTAAACTAAACCCTAACCCTAACCCTAACCCTAACCCTAACCCTAACCCTAACCCTAACCCTAACCCTAACCCTAACCCTAACCCTAACCCTAACACTAAACCTAACACTAAACTAACCCTAAACTAAACTAAACTAACCCTAACCTAACACTAAACTAAACTAACCCTAACCCTAACACTAAAACTACTAAACCCTAAACTACCCTAACCCTAAACTAAACTAAACTAACCCTAAACTACTAACCCTAAACTAAACCCTAACTAAACTACTACCCTAACACTAACCAACTAATAAAACTAACCCTAACACTAAACTAACCTAAACTAAACAACTCTACACTAAACTAAACTAAACTAAACCACACTAAACTAAACTACACTACACTACACTAAATTAAACTACACTAAACTACTCTAAACTAAACTACACTAAACTACACTAAATGACACTACACTAAATTACACTACGTTAAACGACACTAAACCACGCTAAACTAAACTACACTAAACCACGCTAAACTAAACTACACTAAACTATGCTAAACTAAACTACACCAAACTACGCTAAACTAAACTACACTAAACTACGCTAAACTAAACTACACTAAACTACATTAAACTAAACTACATTAAACTGCACTACTCTAAACCTACACGACACTACACTAAACTAAACTAAACTAATCTAAACTAAACTACATTAAACTACACTACACTAAACTATACAAAACTACAATAAACTGAACTAAACTACACTAAACTACACTAAACTAAACTACGCTACAATAAACTGGACTATACTACACTAAACTACACTACACTACACTAATCTACACCAAACTGCACTGAACTAAACTACATCAAGCGTCACAAATCTACACTAAACTAAACTACACTAACTAAAACTACACTGAACCAAACTAACACTAACCCTAACCCTACACTAACCTACTAACCCTAAACCCTAAACTACCCTAAACCCTAACTAACTAACTAAACTAAACAAAACACTAACTACCTAAACTAAAACTACACTAAACGACACTAACCTAACTAAACTAACCTAACCCTAAACTACACTAAACTAAACGACCTAAAACTACCTACCCTAACCCTAACCCTAAAACTAACTAAACTAACACTACACTAACACTACACTACACTAACACTACACTACACTAAACACCTAACTAACCCTAAACCCTAAACTAACCCTAACTACACGACACTAACACTAAACTAAACTAAACTAATCTAAACCACATTAAACTAAACTACACTAAACTACACTAAACTACATTAAACTACACTACGCTACACTAAACTCAACTACACTAAACTACACCACACTAAACTACAGTAAATTAAACTACATTATACTACACTAAACCAAATTACATTTACTAAACTACACTAAACTACACTAAACTACACTTAATTAAACTACACTAAACTACACTAAACTAAACTAAACAAAACTACACTAAACTAAACTAAACTACACTAAACTAAACTACACTAAACTACATTAAACTACACTAAACTACACTAAACTACACTAAACTGCACTAAACTAAACTACACCAAACTAAACTAAACTAAACTACACTAAAGTAATCTACACTAATCGACACTAAACTAAACTACACTATACTGCACGAAACTAAACTGCACTAAACTACACTAAACTAAACTACACTAAATTGCACTAGACTACACTAAACTAACCCTAACCTAAACCTAAACTAAAAATAAACTACAATAACCCTAAACTACATAACCCTAAACTACATAACCCTACACTAAACTACAAAAAACTAACCCTAATACTCAACTACCTAAACCCTAACCCTAACACTAAACTAACCCTAACCAAAACTAACTAAACCTAAACTACACTACAATAAACTAACCTAAACTAAATTACCCTACACTAACACTAAACCTATACTAACCCTAAACCCTAAAACTAAACTAAACTAAACTAAACCCTACACTAAACTAACCCTAAACTAAACTAACCCTAAACTACACTACCTAACCCTAACACTACACTAAACTACACTACTAACCTAAAAACACTAAACCACGCTACACTAAACCCTAACCCTAAACTACCCTAAACTAAACTACACCTAACTAACCCTAACCTAAACTAACACTAACCCTAACCCTAACCCTAACCCTAACCCTAACCCTAAACCTAACCCTAACCCTACCCTAACCAAACCCTAAACCTCACCCCGACCCTAACCCTAACCCTAAACTAAAACTACCCTAAACTACACTACACTAACCCTAACCCTAAAACTACCCTAAACCCTAACTAAACTAAACTAACCCTAAAACTAACACTAAACTAACCTACCTACAATAAACTGGACTATACTACACTAAACTACACTACACACTACACTAATCTACACCAAACTGCACTGAACTAAACGACACCAAACGTCACAAATCTACACTAAACTTAAACTACACTAAACTAAACTACACGGAACCAAACTACACTAAACTAATCTACACTAAACTACACTAAATTAAAGTAAACTACAATGAACTACACTAAATTAACTAAACTAAACTAAACTACATTAAACTAATCTGTTTCCGTGCTGTAAATGGTTATATGGTTATACGGTTACATACTCTACACTACACAAAACTAAACTACTCTAAACTAAACGACGCCACACTACATTAAACTAAACCAAAACACACTAAACTACAATGAACTAAGCTTCACTAAACTCCACTAAACTAAACAACACCAAACGACACAAAATTACACTAAAACTAAACAAAACGACACTAAACTAAACTAAACTACACTAAACTAGAATTCACTAAACTATACTAAACAACACTAAATTACGCTAAACTAAACTACACAACACTAAACTAAACTAAACTACACGAAACTACATTAAACTAAACTAAACTACACTAAACTACACTAAGCTAGACTACCATAAAATACACTAAACTAAACTACACTAAACTAAACTGCATTAAACTAAACTACACTAAACTAAACTAAACTGCACTAAATGACACTAAACTAAACTATATTAAACGAAATTAAACTACACTAACCTAACCCTAAACACTAAACAACACTAACTTACCTAAACTAACCTAACCCAAAAAACTAACCCTAAACTAACCCTAACCCTAACCCTAACTAAACAAACCTAACTACTAAACTAACCCTAACCCTAAACTACACTAAACCCTAACACTAAACTAACTAACCACTAAACCCTAAACTAAACTAAACTAACCCTAACCTAAACCTAAACTACACTAATAACCTAAACTACTAAAAACTAACACTACATTACACTAACCCTAACCCTACACTAAACTAAAACAACTAACTAAACTAAACCTAACTAAACTAAACTAAACTACTAAAAAACTAAACTAAACCTAAACTAACTACACTAAACGAAACAACACCTAAAAAAACCTGCACTAAACTACACTAAAAAACCACTAAACTAAAACTAACACTAAACTAAACCTAAACTAAACTAACACTAAACTAACCTAAACCAAACCCTAACCCTAACACTACACTAACACTAAACTACACTAAACTAACCTAAACTACACTAAAATAAACTACACTAAACTACGCAAAACTACACTACATTAAACTAGGCTAAACTACACTAAATTAAACTACACTAAACTAAACTGGGCTAAACTACACTAAACTACACTAAACTAAACTACACTAAACTACACTACACTAAACTAAACGAAAATACACTAAACTACACTACACTACAATAAACTACACGAAACTAAACTACACTAAACAACACAAAACTAAAATAAACTACACTAAACTAAACTACACTAAACTAAACTACACTAAACTAACCTACACTAAACTGCACTAAACCACATTAAACTGAACTAAACTAAACTAAATTAAACTACATTAACTAAACTATACTAAACTATGCGGGTCGGGCTACAGGAGTCTGGTGAACGACATTCTTGCCTGTGGTGAGGTGAACGACCTAAGCCTCAACACAGACAAGACAAGAGAAATAATAATGGATTTCAGGAAAATTCCACCCCCCGCTGCAGCCCCTCATCATCAGGGGGACTGTGGTGGAGAGGGCTGACAGTTACAGATACCTGGGATTACAAGTAACATCAGATCTGAACTGGAATTTGAACACTGCTGCCACAGTGAAAAAAGCCCAGCAGACACTGTACTTCATCAGGCTGCTCAGAAAAGCTGTCGCCCTCTCACCCAGGTCTACAAAGGACTGATAGAGAGCATCCTCACCACAGGCATCACGGTGTGCTATGGAAACACCACACAGACAGAGAGGAAGGCTCTGCAAAGAGTCATAAAGAATGCAGAGAGGATTATCAGAACGGCACTCCCCTCCATGGACACAATCGATACACAGCGCTGTCAAAAAAGAGTAGAGAGAATCATCAGACACACACTACATCCGGCTCACTCCCTGCTCAAACACAAAAACTGCACATACAACCTCAGGTACATACGAGCGGACAGCTTCGTCACAAACAGAACACGCTTTTTAAGAGCTTCTTCCCTGCCACAGTGAGACTCTTGGCCAAAACAAAATGAACTAATGTCCTGACCTACCTCATAGCATATCATATTATATTATATTATATTGTCTCCTGGGCCTGTGCAATTTACAATGCAATCGACACTTTTTATATAGGGTTTGTGTAATTTACAATACTCTCACTTTCCCCTTTACAGAGGGTTTTAGGCATTTTCTTTCTTTTTTAGTTCTAGAGAAGTATATGTTTTTATAGATTATGTGTCTTCTGTGTGTCTTTGTAACGTGACTTGACTTGACTCTCTGAACAACCGCACAAGAGGTCCTATGTGTGTAAGCACAAATGGCAAATAAAGTTTTTGACCTTTGACCTTGACCTATACTAAACTAAACTAAACTAAACTAACAACCCTAAACTAAACAACTCTAAACTAAACTAAACTAAACCAAACTACACTAAACTAAACTAAACTACCCTAAACTACAATAAACTACACTACACTAAACTACACTAAACTACACACAACTAATCTAAACTGAACGACACTAAACTACACTACACTAAACTGCACTAAAACTACACTAAACTAAACTACACTAAACGACTCTAAACTCAACTACACTAAACGACACTAAACTACACTAAACGACACTAAACTAAACTACACTAAACTACACTAATTCAAACTACACTAAATTACACTAAACTAATCTACACTAAACCAAACTACACTAAACTCCACTAAACTAAACTACACTAATCTACTCTAAACTAAATTCCACTAAACTAAACTACACTAAACTACACTAAACTACACTAAAGTGAACTAAACAAAACAAAACTACACTAAATTAAACTACATTAAACTACACTAAACTACATTTACAAAACTACACTAAACTACACTAAATTAAACTAAACTACACTAAACTAAACTACACACTAAACTACACTAAACTAAACTACACTAAACTACACTAAACTACAGTAAACTACACTACACTAAATTAAACTACACTAAACTACACAAAACTACATTACACTAAACTAAACTACACTAAACTAATCTACATTAATCTACACTAAACTAAACTACACTAAACTGCACGAAACTAAACTGCACTAAACTACACTAAACTACACTAGACTACACTAAACTGAACTAAAGTAAACTAAAATAAACTACACTAAATTAAACTGCATTAACTAAACTACACTAAACTACACTAAACTATAATAAACTAAACTGCACTACACTACATTAAACTAAATCACACTAAACTAAACTAAACTAAACAACTCTACACTAAACTAAACTCAACTAACACTAAACTAAACTAAACTACACTAAACTACACTAATCTAAACTACAATAAACGAAACTAAACTGCACTAAACTAAATCACACTAAACTAAATTAAACTAAACTAAACTAAACAACTCTACACTAAACTAAACTAAACTAAACCACACTAAACTAAACTAAACTAAACAACTCTACACTAAACTAAACTAAACCACACTAAATTAAACTACACTAAACTACTCTAAACTAAACTACACAAAACTACTCTAAACTAAACTACACTAAACGACACTAAACTACACTAAACTAAACTACACTAAACTACACTAAACTAAACCAAACCAAACTAAACTAAACTACACTAAACTAAACAAACCAAATTACACTAAACTAAACTACACTAAACTAATCTACACTAAACTACACTACACTAAACTAATCTAATCTACAGTAAACTGCGCTAAACTTAACTAAACTAAACCTACACTAAACTAAACTACACTAAACTACACTAAATTAAACTAAACTATACACTAAACTACACTAAATTAAACTACACTACACTAAACTGAACTAAACTACACTACACTAAACTACACTAAACCACACTAAACTAAACTAAACTACACTACACTAAACCACACTAAACCACACTAAACTAAACCACACTACACTAAACCACACTAAACTAAACTACACTAAACTACTCTAAACTAAACTACACTAAACTACACTACACTAAACTACACTTAGCTAAACTATTCTAAACTAAACTAAACTACACTAAACTACTCGAAACTAAACTACACTAAACGACACTAAACTACACTAAACTTAACTACACTAAACTACACTAAACTAAACTAAACTAAACTACACTAAACTACACTAAACTAAACTACACTAAACTACACTAAACTACACTACACTAAACTACACTAAATTACGCTAAACTACACACTAAAATACATACTAAATTACACCAAACTACACTAAACTAAGCTAAACTAAACTACACTAAACTAAACTACACTAAACTACACTAAACTAAACAAACTAAACCCTATAACATCAGCGTTCTCCGTTTCCATGCAGATCGCAAGCCTTTCGCCCTTGGACCATTTTCAGTTAACCCAGTGAAAGCAATGTAATTCGGAGAAATGTAATTCTTTGAAACCACATTTTGTAAACGTTTTGCATAACGTATTTGTTTTGTCCTGTTTATAAAGAACAGGGTATAATTATAGAATTGAAGATTCCTTTCCTTTATATTAGTGCCTACCCTGCCAAAATCCTCTGGCTGTAAATCAATCCAATCACTTTCTTCCAGTCTGCATGTCCAAAGTGGTCCCCATCTGACGTCCCATGTGCCCGTTACTGAGGATGGAGTCTCCCTCATTCTCGTTGCTTCAACACTATCGCTCACCATCCCCACCACTACTATCACCTTTGCTCTCCATGCCCCATTTAGTTAGTCATACAGCACGGAAACTGGCCTTTCAGCCCAACTTCATACCGACCAAGGTGCCCCATTTAAACTAGTCCTATTTCCCGATTTTGGCCCAAATCCCACTCCATCTTTCCGATCCATATCTCTGCCTAAATGTCTTTTAAACTGCATTTTGACAATGGGTTCAGCTCATGTTTTTGGAAACATATTGTCAAGCTCGAAAGGATTCAGAAGCGATTTACGAGGATGTTGCCAGGACTAGAGGGTGTGAGCTATAGTGAGAGGATAAGTAGGCTGAGTCCTTATTCCATGGAGTGCAGGAGGATGAGGGAGTTCTTATAGAGGTGTACAACATCGTGAGAGGAATATATCGGGTTGATGCATTGAGTCTTGCCCAGAGTAGGGGATTCGAGGTACAGACGGCATATGTTCAAGATGAAGTGGAATTATTTAATAAGAATCCGAGGGTTAACTTTTTCACACCAAGGATGGAGGGTGTATGGAACAAGGTGTCAGAGGAGGTAGTTGGAGCTGGGACTATTCCATCATTAAAGAAACGGTTAGACGGATACATGGATAGGACAGGTTTGAAGGGATTTGGACCAAGCTCAGGCAAGTGGGACTGTGATAGCTGGGACATAGTTTTTTTTTTTTTTTAATCAAAAATATTTATTCAAATATTAAAATAGTATTTACAATATAATAAAACAAAACACCACCATAATACAAGACGAACACATATGGTAAGCAACTGCTAAACAACTATATTGCAATCCTTGCCCAGGATACATTCAACCCCCTCGGTACCCAGCGGTCGCGGAACCTCCTCAGGGTGCCCGTAGACAGGGAGTATTCCCTTTCGATCCGCACCCGGGCACGGACGTATCCCCTTAAAAGGGGGCAGGCAGCCGGCTCGGGTAGAGCCCTCCACCGTCTGGCGCCTTGACTCGCGGATGGCCAGCTTGGCCAGACCCAACGAAGACATCTTCAGCCCTACCCTCTCCTAGCTGGGACATTGTTGTCCAGTTTGGGTTTGGTTTGAAGTAAAAAGGCACTGCAAATGGTTGTTTGAGGTTTTTGGGTTGAAGTAAAAAGGCACTGCAAATGGTGTATTGCGTACAGTTTTGGTCTCCTGATCTAAGGAAAGACATTCTTGCCATAGAGGGAGTACAGAGAAGTTTCACCAGACTGATTCCTGGGGTGTCAGGACTTTCATATGAAGAAAGACTGGAAAGTCATGGCTTGTACTCGTTAGAATTTAGAAGATTGAGGTGGGACATTATAGAAACTTACAAAATTCTTAAGGGTTTGGACATACTAGATGCAGGAAGATTGTTCCCGATGTTGGGGAAGCCCAGAACAAGGGGTCACCTTTTAAGGATAAGGGGGAAACCTTTTAGGACCGAGATGAGAAAAACATTTTTCACGCAGACAGTGGTGAATCTCTGGAATTCTCTGCCACATAAGGTAGTTGAGGCCAGTTCATTGGCTATACTTAAGAGGGAGTTAGATGTGGCCCTTGTGGCTAAATGGACCAGGGGGTATGGAGAGAAGGCAGGTACTGGATACTGAGTTGGATGATCAGCAATGATCATATTGAATGGCGAATGGTGCAGGCTCGAAGGGCTGAATGGCCTACGCATGCAACTAATTTCTATGTTTCTATGTTTCTATGGTTCTAAATGGTTGTTTGGGGATTTTGGGTTGAGGTAAAACGGCACTGCAAATGGTTGTTTGGGGGTTTGGGTACAAACAAAAAGGCACTGCAAATGGTTGTTTGGGAGTTTTGGGTTGAAGTAAAAAGGCACTGCAAATGGTTGGTTGGGGTTTTTGGGTTGAAGTAAAAAATAACTGCAAGTGGTTGTTTGGGGGGTTTCGGTTGAAGTAACAAGGCACTGCAAATGGTTGTTTTAGGGGGATTGGGTTGAAGAAAAAAGGCATTGCAAATGGTTGTTTAGGGGGTTTGGTTTGAAGTAAAAAGGCACTGCAAATGGTTGTTGGGTGGTTTAGGACGAAGTAAAAAGCCACTGCAAATGTTTATTTGAGGGTTTTCGGTTGAATTAAAAAGGTACTGCAAATTAGTTTTTTGGGGTTTTAGGTTGAAGTAAAAAGGCACTGCAAATGGTTGTTTGTCCAAACTTGACAACTACCTGTTTGAATTATATTGCTTTTATGATAAAAACGCTACCACTTATGGCTATGATTTTTGGCCATCTTAATCAGTTCCCCCTCTGCTCGTCAGGTGCAGAGGATTCTTCCCATCAATGATAAATAAAAGTGTTATTAATGTTTTATAAATGTTGAGAATTTCTCCCCTGTCAATCACGCCATGAAGGCCACACCTTTTCCGGTGGGAGGGGAAGTGATTATAAAACCCGGAAGTGTGGGTGTGGCTCAGTCTCTGCATGATTGGGGAGGGAGAGGTCAAGACTGTCTGATCTGTGAATCACTGAACACACTGAATGTCTAATAAACTGTTTTACGTGGTTTTATGGTGGTTTCACGCTGCTAGGAATGGTATCAAACTGCATTTGAATGTGGTGGCCTTGCGCCCTTCCTGCAATGGTATGCAACTGTATTTGAATTTGATGGCCTTGCGCCCTCCTTGAAATGATATGAATCTGCACTTGAATGTTGTGACCTTGCACCCTGCTTGAAGTCGTTTGAAACTGCACTTGAATTTGGTGGCATTGCACCCTGCTTGAAGTGGTTGGAAAATGCACATGAATTCGGTGGCCTTGCACCCTGCTTAAAGTAGTAAGAAACTGAACCTGAATTTGGTGGCCTTGCACCGTGCTGAAGTGGTATGAAACTGCACTTGAATTTTGTGGCCTTGCATCCTGTTCGAAGAGGTAAGATACTGCACTTGAATTTAATGGCCATGTACCCTGCTTGAAATGGTAGGAACATGGATTTGCATTTGGAGGCCTTGCACTCTTTTGGGTTGAAGTAAACTACACTACACTAAATTAAACTACACTAAACTACACAAAACTACATTACACTAAACTAAACTACACTAAACTACACTAAACTAAACTACACTAAAGTGCACGAAACTAAACTGCCACACCTTTTCCGGTGGGAGGGGAAGTGATTATAAAACCCGGAAGTGTGTGTGTGGCTCAGTCTCTGCATGATTGGGGAGGGAGAGGTCAAGACTGTCTGATCTGTGAATCAACTGAACACACTGAATGTCTAATAAACTGTTTTACGTGGTTTTATGGTGGTTTCACGCTGCTAGAAATGGTATCAAACTGCATTTGAATGTGGTGGTCTTGCGCCCTTCCTGCAATGGTATGCAACTGCATTTGAATTTGATGGCCTTGCGCCCTCCTTGAAATGATATGAATCTGCACTTGAATTTTGTGACCTTGCACCCTGCTTGAAGTGGTTTGAAACTGCACTTGAATTTGGTGGCATTGCACCCTGCTTGAAGTGGTTGGAAAATGCACATGAATTCGGTGGCCTTGCACCCTGCTTAAAGTGGTAAGAAACTGAACTTGAATTTTGTGGCCTTGCATCCTGCTCGAAGAGGTAAGATACTGCACTTGAATTTGATGGCCATGTACCCTGCTTGAAATGGTAGGAACATGGATTTGAATTTGGTGGTCTTGCACTCTGCTTGAAATGGAATTTCAAGGAATAGCCGTGAGTCAACTGCCAGCCCACCAGCCGTGAGTGAACTGCCAGCACATCAGGCTTGAGGGTCTGAGCTGCCACCCCAAGAATCAATTTGGCCCACAATGTCCATAATAGCCCTCTGGAGACCAGTAATCCCTGCAGCCAACAACACCCATACAAGCGATCCAGAAACCTCCCCACCCCCCCCCCCCCCCCCCCCCCCACCCCCCATAAGGCGGCTGTCCCTCAACATTTCGGATTGGGACTCGCCTTCTGACTCCAATGATCTGAGAAATTCTACCTGCCCCAGTGATGCCTCGTTACGCCAGCACTTATTGTATATCTGGTATTCGCCAGCACCTACAGTTCTGAAGACTTCGTAATTCGGGAAAGGTAATGGCACCCCTTACGTAGGAAGCATTAATGTAGGACTTAATGTCCCGTGGTGTACCGATCTTTTTGGTAGCATGGACAGTTTCACATCTGTGTGGATGGTCTTAATGAAATTGTACAGAGAAGGTTGACTAAGTTTGAAGATTACATTACAATAGTTGGCTTTGTAGACAGTGAAGACGGTCATCAATAATTACAACGATCTTGATTAGCTAGATCATTTTCTTCAGGTGTACACGATAAATTATTTTCCGTTGATGTTTCAACTATCACTGAAAGTCTATCCAGAGATCGGTGGAGAATGCACAGTAAAACCTCAGAGCCGTGGAGAGTGTAACAAAACAGAGAGGTTTGGAAATACAGGTACATTATTCTCAGGAAGTGCCGAGACAGATGGCCAGAGTGGTGAAGAAGGCATTTGACAGGTTTGTCTTCATCACGGACGTATCCCCTTAAAAGGGGGCAGGCAGCCGGCTCGGGTAGAGCCCTCCACCGTCTGGCGCCTTGACTCGCGGATGGCCAGCTTGGCCAGACCCAACGAAGACATCTTCAGCCCTACCCTCTCCTAGCTGGGACATTGTTGTCCAGTTTGGGTCTGGTTTGAAGTAAAAAGGCACTGCAAATGGTTGTTTGGGGTTTTTGGGATGAAATAAAAAGGCACTGCAAATGGTGTATTGCGTACAGTTTTGGTCTCCTGATCTGAGGAAAGACATTCTTGCCATAGAGGGAGTACAGAGAAGTTTCACCAGACTGATTCCTGGGGTGTCAGGACTTTCATATGAAGAAAGACTGGAAAGTCATGGCTTGTACTCGTTAGAATTTAGAAGATTGAGGTGGGACCTTATAGAAACTTACAAAATTCTTAAGGGGTTGTACAGGCTAGATGCAGGAAGATTGTTCTCGATGTTGGGGAAGTCCAGAACAAGGGGTCACCGTTTAAGGATAAGGGGGAAACCTTTTAGGACCGAGATGAGAAAAACATTTTTCACGCAGACAGTGGTGAATCTCTGGAATTCTCTGCCACATAAGGTAGTTAAGCCCAGTTCATTGGCTATACTTAAGAGGGAGTTAGATGTGGCCCTTGTGGCTAAATGGACCAGGGGGTATGGAGAGAAGGCAGGTACTGGATACTGAGTTGGATGATCAGCCATGATCATATTGAATGGCGGTGCAGGCTCGAAGGGCTGATTGGCCTACTCATGCACCTAATTTCTATGTTTCTATGTTTCTATGGTTCTAAATGGTTGTTTGGGGATTTTGGGTTGAAGTAAAACGGCACTGCAAATGGTTGTTTGGGGGTTTAGGTTGAAGCAAAAAGGCACTGCAAATGGTTGTTTGGGAGTTTTGGGTTGAAGTAAAAAGGCACTGCAAATGGGTGGTTGGGGTTTTGGGGTTGAAGTAAAAAATAACTGCAAGTGGTTGTTTGGGGGGTTTCGGTTGAAGTAACAAGGCACTGCAAATGGTTGTTTTAGGGGGATTGGGTTGAAGAAAAAAAAAAAGGCATTGCAAATGGTTGTTTAGGGGGTTTGGTTTGAAGTATAAAGGCACTGCAAATGGTTGTTGGGTGGTTTAGGACGAAGTAAAAAAGCCACTGCAAATGTTTATTTGAGGGTTTTCGGTTGAATTAAAAAGGTACTGCAAATTAGTTTTTTGGGGGTTTTAGGTTGAAGTAAAAAGGCACTGCAAATGGTTGTTTGTCCAAACTTGACAACTACCTGTTTGAATATATTGCTTTTTTGATAAAAACGCTACCACTTATGGCTATGATTTTTGGCCATCTTAATCAGTTCCCCCTCTGCTCGTCAGGTGCAGAGGATTCTTCCCATCAATGATAAATAAAAGTGTTATTAATGTTTTATAACTGTTGAGAATTTCTCCCCTGTCAATCACGGCATGAAGCCCACACCTTTTCCGGTGGGAGGGGAAGTGATTATAAAACCCGGAAGTGTGGGTGTGGCTCAGTCTCTGCATGATTGGGGAGGGAGAGGTCAAGACTGTCTGATCTGTGAATCAACTGAACACACTGAATGTCTAATAAACTGTTTTACGTGGTTTTATGGTGGTTTCACGCTGCTAGAAATGGTATCAAACTGCATTTGAATGTGGTGGCCTTGCGCCCTTCCTGCAATGGTATGCAACTGCATTTGAATTTGATGGCCTTGCGCCCTCCTTGAAATGATATGAATCTGCACTTGAATTTTGTGACCTTACACCCTGCTTGAATTGGTTTGAAACTGCACTTGATTTTGGTGGCATTGCACCCTGCTTGAAGTGGTTGGAAAATGCACATGAATTCGGTGGCCTTGCACCCTGCTTAAAGTGGTAAGAAACTGAACCTGAATTTGGTGGCCTTGCACCGTGCTGAAGTGGTATGAAACTGCACATGAATTTTGTGGCCTTGCATCCTGCTCGAAGAGGTAAGATAATGCACTTGAATTTGATGGCCATGTACCCTGCTTGAAATGGTAGGAACATGGATTTGAATTTGGTGGCCTTGCACTCTGCTTGAAATGGAATTTCAAGGAATAGCCGTGAGTCAACTGCCAGCCCACCAGCCGTGAGTGAACTGCCAGCACATCAGGCTTGAGAGTCTGAGCTGCCACCCCAAGAATCAATTTGGCCCACAATGTCCATAATAGCCCTCTGGAGACCAGTAATCCCTGCAGCCAACAACACCCATACAAGCGATCCAGAACCCCCACCCCCCATAAGACGGCTGTCCCTCAACATTTCGGATTGGGACTCGCCTTCTGACTCCAAAGATCTGAGAAATTCTACCTGCCCCAGTGATGCCTCGTTACGCCAGCACTTATTGTATATCTGGTATTCGTCAGCACCTACAGTTCTGAAGACTTCGTAACTCAGGAAAGGTAATGGCACCCCTTACGTAGGAAGCATTAATGTAGGACTTAATGTCCCGTGGTGTACCGATCTTTTTGGTAGCATGGACAGTTTCACATCTGTGTGAACGGTCTTAATGAAATTGTACAGAGAAGGTTGACTAAGTTTGAAGTTTACATTACAATAGTTGGCTTTGTAGACAGTGAAGAAGGTCATCAAGAATTACAACGATCTTGATTAGCTAGATCATTTTCTTCAGGTGTACACGATAAATTATTTTCCGTTGATGTTTCAACTATCACTGAAAGTCTATCCAGAGATCGGTGGAGAATGCACAGTAAAACCTCAGAGCCCTGGAGAGTGTAACAAAACAGAGAGGTTTGGAAATACAGGTACATTATTCTCAGAAAGTGCCGAGACAGATGGCCAGAGCGGTGAAGAAGGCATTTGACAGGTTCGTCTTCATTACGAAGGGTATCGAATACGTTGGGACGCCATGACACAGATGTCCAAGTCACTGGTGAGACCACACTTGGAGTACTATGTGTGTTCTCGTCGTCCAGATGTAAGAAATATGCCATAACGCTGGAAACGGTGCACATGAGATTCGTGAAGATGTGACGCGTTTTTACTGGCTTTGTTTATGGAGAAAGGGCTGGCACTCTCTTCTCGGGAGTGTAGCTGGGCGAGGAACGGCAATATTGAAGTAACAAGGTCATGAGATACATGGAAAACATCAACGCTCACAGTCTTTTCCAGGGGTAGACGATTCCAAAACTACAGGTGAGAGGTGACAGCTTTATCTCAAAGAAAACCATTTCACTCGAATGGTGACCGGGAACTCGAATGCAACGTCACGGAAAACTATAGAAACAGATACATTTGTGACGTAAAATACCTTAGGACAGGTATATAGACAGGAGCTGCTCAGATCGATATGGGCCACGTACCCGCTTTCCAGAGACATCCTTTGTTTTGATGACCCAGCGAAAGAGGTTGATATACTTTCCTCCTACAGTACGATGCTGCCCCTTCGACAGTGTTACACACGCTCAGTACTAGTACTGCCCCTCCCGTAATGCGGCACTCCCTCATTACTACCTCTCTCCCACAGTGCGACACTACATCAGTACTGACACTACCTCAGTTCTGCCTCCCTCCCATAATGCGCTAATCACTCATTACTGCCCTTCCTGGAGTGCGGCGCTCGCCCAATACCGACCCTCCTACAGTGCGGTGTGACCTCAGGAACGCTGCTCCTACAGTGCGGTTCTCCCACATTCTGCCTCTCCCACAGTGCGGCGCTCCCTAAGTACCGCTCCTCCCACAGCGCGGCGCTCCATCGCCCCTGCGCGGTTTGTCTCAAGTCTCTTCCCATTGACCTGAACCCAATGCCTTTGATTCGGAGGCTAGTACACTTTCCTTTGTTTATCAATCGAGGGACTCAGCAATACTCGGGAAATAATTTATGACTGGTCACCAACAATTCAAGAATACGCTGGAGATGGGTTGTAATGGTAGATAGGTTTATTTTCTCGTAGTTTACAGAGTTACAGTTGTCTCCGTTGGTTCATGAGGATGAGTTAGGAAGTGGAGTTATAGGTCACGGAATTCTTGGCACGGTCATACCTCTGTCTTAGTTAAGTGACCAGGGGAATCTGTAAACAATGGAATGGGAGAGGAGGGTTAGAATCTTGTGTCACATTTGCCCCCTGCCCATCATAATGTGACGATCCATCAGCAAGTTCACTCACAAAGTGCGGGGCTCCAACACTGACACTGAGGCGATGTCTCTGTGAGGTTTCTCATGGAGTACAGCACATAAACAATCCTTTCAGTAAGAGGAGGGGAGATATAGAAATAGGTGGAGAAATGGCAGATGGGGTTTTTTTTCGGAGCAAGCGTGACACGTTGCAATTTGAGATGTCGAATGTAAGGGGAAGATATGTGGTTGATGGGAAGACGCTTTACACCGGTGATATACAAAGGAATATTGCGGACCAGGTTCATAGAATCTTGAAAGTTTCAACACCCGGCCGGCATAGCGGCAGAGCTACTGCCTTACATCGCCAGAGACCCGGGTTCGATCCTGACTACGGCGGCTTGCCTGTACGCAGTTTGCAGGATCCCCCCGTGACCTGTGTGGGGTTTTCTCCGAGATCTCCGGTTTCCTCGCACACTACAAAGAAGTACAGGTTTGTAGGTTGATTGGCTTTGTATACGTGTATAACAATGTAAATGAATCCCTTGCGAGGACTCAGAGCGAGTCCCTGAGTCCAACGCGGGTGTGGACGGTTTTCACACAGGGTCTGCAGAGAGAGTGGCAAGAGTTAACCTGGGGGACTTGCTATTCTCGATAACAGCAAATGCTGCAAACCTGGTCACATCACTGTTGAGGAGCTTCTATGTAGCCGGGACATTGAACTCATGGATCTGGTCTCCGTTCATACAATATGCCGGAAGATTCTAAAGGGCATGTCCCACTTGCATGCGATTGCGTGCGTTTGGCGCGACCAACCGGAAGCAGTGGTCGCGCGCGACGTCATTTACGTATATAAAGGGGGGTTGCTGGCTGCAATTCCATGATCAACATGGAAGAGATGCAGACGGCATTGCTACAACAGCAACAGAGACCTCTCTTAGCAGCAGCCCTCATGCTTCTAAATCAGCTGGGCAGGAGGCGGTCCGAATGAATTTGGGCGTCGCGTGGCGTCATGCGGTGACGTCATCACGCAACGCCACGCGCTAGGCGTATGCCGTCAAGACGCTGCGCACGCCGACAAATCGCTGCGTACGACGTCAAGACGCTGCGCACGACCACATAGCGCCTGCGTGCGTACGCGGGCCGACAGGACGTTGGCGCGTAAAGATTTCGGTCACTGCAGGAATTTCGGAGACCCATGTGATGTCGGAGCAGCCCCGCACAACTCCAGTCCACTCCCCGCTTCTAAGTGGGATCGGCCCGTACGTCTCAAGCGACCACGAGGTCGCGTAATTTGCGAGCCAAGGTCGCGTAAGGGGGCCAGGCACTTAACACGCCATTGTGGTAGCAGTTTACATCCCTCCGCTCGCCAGCCGCGGCCACCCATACAGCCAGTCCGAGACTCCAAACACAGCACCACAGCGTCCTTTCATTACATTCATTGCAGTCTCAGGGCACTTCATCAACGCGACTTTGGACGCTACCCTACCCACTTTTACTCAGATTATTGACTGTCCCGACAGGGATAGGAAAACATTGGACCTGCCGTATGCCAATGTTTAAGAGGCTTATTGCTCCATAGCCCTTCCGCCACTGGAAAGATCCGACCACAACCTAGTTCAGTCTAACTATGTGAAACCCAATGGTTCAGAGGCTGCTTGTGAACACAAGATAAGTGAGAAGCAGGTCAGAGGGACGCAATCTGTAGTCCCCACGGAGAGTAAATTGATTAACAATGTTACCAGTTAGATAAAGTTATGTGTGGATAATTTGTCCCTCAGGAGACTGTTCAATTGTTCCCCAACAATAAGCCCTGGCTTACTGTGACATTAAGGCCCTGCTCTGGCAGAAGAAGAGGGTTTTCAGGAATGATGACAGGGCAGACGTGACACGGTCACAGACAGGTCCGTAGGTGATACAGGGCAAGGACGACTACAGCAAGAAGCTGGAGCTGAACCCAGCGGACCACCATGGGGGATGTGTGGTGCGGTATGAAGAACATTACAAACTGTCGATTGACCAGTGGCTTTGGGGAGGAAAACAATCAGGTCTGGGACAACAAGCTAAACCTGTTTTTAACGGATTGATGGAGGGGGTTTTGCGCACCTCCCCCCTTGAATCCCGACAGACTCTCTCCCTTGGACCAATTCCTCTGCACTTTCTTTGTCGCACATGATCATCAAGGCTGAGCAGGTCATATAGTCGTAGAGTCATAGGGTGATACAGTGTGGAAACATGCCCTTCAGACCAACTTGCCCACGCCGGCCAACAATGTCCCAGCAACACTGTCCCATCTGGCAACATTTGGTCCATATCCCTCCAATCCTTTCCTATCCGTACGTCTTCTTATGTTGGGATAGTCCCTGTCTCAAATACCTCCAATAAGCTTGTTCCACCACCCTTTGTGTGAAAAAGTTACCCCCCCCCCCCCCCCAGATTCCGATTAAATATTTTTCCCTACACATTAAACCTATGTCCTCTGATCCTCAGTACACCTACTTTGGGCAAGACATTATGTGCAATCTACCCAATCTATTTCTCTCATGAATTTATACAGCTCAATTAGATCACCCCTCATCCTCCTGCACTTCCCAACTTATTACGCTGACTGATGAAGAGCAATGTGCCTATAGCGTGTTTAACCACCTGATTTACATGCAACTCCACCTTCATGGAACTATGCAACACTACCTAGAGCCCGACCATTCATTGTGTCAGTCCTGTCCATGATATACTTCCCAAAATGTAACACCTCACACTTTTCTTCATTAACACCATCAGCCCACTTGGCCAATTGATCAAATTCCTGCTCCAATTTTTCACAACCGTTTTCACTATCTGTAAAACCATCCACTTTTGCATCAACTGCAAACTTGCTAATCTTGCCGTGTATGTTCTCAACCAAATCATTGATATAGATGGGCTCCGTTCATGGGCTCAGCACCGAAACCTGAAGCACACCACAAGTCACGGGCTTCCAGTCTGAGAAGTAACCTTCCTCCACCACCCTTTGCTTCCTTTCAGGAAGCCAATTTGCCATCTATTCAGCTATCTCTACTTGGATCCCATGCGTTCTAACCTTCCAATACAGCCTGAAATGAGGAACCATGTTGAATGCTTTACTGGTTCATATTAACAACATCGACACCTCTGCCCTCATCGACCTTTATGGTCTCGTATTCAAAAATGTCTTCAGATTTGTGAGACATGGCTTCCCACGTACAAAGCTATGCTGACTATGCCGAAACAGCCCTTGTCCGTCTAAATGCCTCTATATCCTATCCCTCAGAATACCGTCTAGTAATTTTCCAACAACAGATGTTAAACTCACTTCTTGAATAGAGGCACGACTTTTGCCACCCACTAGTCTTCTGGCACCTCTCCTGTATTTAAAGACAACTCGTAAATTTCAAACAGGCCTCCCTTAATTTCCCCTCTGGTTTCCCACAATGTCCTCGTATATATCGAATTAGGCCCTGGAGATTTGTTTATCCACGATAGTACCTTCAGCTCCTTTCCCCGCAGTAAATACAGAGGAGAAATACTCACTGAGAACCTTGCCCATCTCCTGTGGCTCCACACACAGTTGACCGCACTCATTCCTAAGGGGCCACCCTTTTTCTCTGATTACCCGTTACCCCTTACGTATTTACAACAAAACATCTTGCGTTTGTCCTTTATGCTATCTGCAGCTATCTGCTGCCTTTTTTTGCCCTTCTGGTTTTGTTAATTTGTTCCTGAGTTACCGAAACTCACCCACAGCTGCTTATGCCTGTTCAACGCTTCCTTTTTTATTGTTAACCAAAGCCTCTATTCTCTCGTCCGCCAAGCTTCCTTATGTTTGCCTGCCTTGACCTTCACTGTTAGAGGGACGTGCATATCCTGTGCCGTTGTCATCACACTTTTAAAAACAGACCACTTGGCTGATGTTTCTTTCCTCGTAAACAACCTGCACCAATCAACATGACCGAGACATTCTCTCATACCCTTAGTGTTGGTTTTTCCCCCAGTTTATCATTTTAACACGTGAGCCCTCTCATCCCCATCCGTAACTATAGTCATAGAGATGTAGTGTAATGCTGTGGGGAAACGGGTCCTTCGACTCAACTTGCCGAAACCTGCCAACATGTCTCAGCTACACTAGACCTACCTTTGGTCCATATTGCTTCAAACATGTCCTATCCAAGCGCCTGTCTAAATGTTTCTTGAACATTGGGATAGTCTAAGCCTCAACTACCTCCTCAGATAGCTTGATCCAACCACCCACTACCCCATGTGTGAAAAAGTTCCTATTACATTTTTCTCTTCACCTTGACCTATGTCAATGTTTGTCGTTTCCTCGACTCTGAGAAAGATATTCTGTGCAGCTCCCCGATTTATTCCACTCATGATTTTATACACCTATATAAGATCACCCCTCATCCTCCTGCACTCCAAGGACTAGACACCTAGCCTCTCCCTATAGCTCAGATCCTCTAGTCCTGGCAACATCCTCGTGAATCTTCTCTGAACCCTTTCAAGCTTGACAATACCTTTCCTATAACGTGGTGCCCAAAACTGAACACAATACTCTATGTGTGGTCACACCAACGTCTTATACAACGGCAACTTGACATCCCAAATTCTAAACTCAATACTATGACTGATGAAGGTCAAAGTGCCAAAAGCGTTTTGACTTCCTTATCGACCTGCGACTCAATCTGCACTTCTAGATAACTCTGCTCTATAACACTTCCCAGAGGCATATCATTTACTGTATCGATCCTGCAATATTTAGACGCCCCAAAACACAACAACCATTTTTTTTGTATTAAATTCCATCAACTATTTTCAACCCACCAGGCCAATCAATCCAGATCGTGCTGTAATATTTCTAAACAATCTTCACTGTCTGCAAAACCACCCACCTTTGTATCATCAGCAAACTTGCAAATCTTGCCCTGTCTGTTCTCCACCAAATCATTGATGTAGATACAAGCTGCCTGGAGCGAGGTCCTCCGCTGGGGATGTGCACACATTCTCGTTGTCCGAGCGCGACGTGAGGAGGGCTCTGATGTGTGAACATGAGAAATGCTGGAGGCCCAGATGGCATATCTGGGGGAATCCTTAAGTCTTCTGCTACTCAGCTAGCTCCGGTGCTCACTACATTATTCAACCTCCCCCTGGCCAAGTCCTTGGACCCTGCCTGCTTCAAAAGATCCACCATTATACCTGTACCAAAGCATGCCTCTCCAGCTTGTTTGAATGACTACCGTCCAGTGGCCCTCACCTCGGTAGCCAATAAATGCTTCGAGAGGCTGGTCAAGAAACGCGTCTGCGCTTTCCTCCCTCGCAACATGGACTCGTTACAATTCGCATACTGGCCGGAACAGATCCACGGGCGTTACTGTGTCCCGGGTTCTGCACACCTCTCTCTCTCATCTTGACAGCCAGAAGGGGGGCTATGGGAGGATGCTGTTCATTGAGTCCGGTTCAGCATTCAACGCGATAGTCCACACCAGACTTACTGAGAAGCTGCTGGAACTGGGACTTAACACTCCCCTGTGTGCCTGGGTCCTGCACTTTCTCACCGACAGGCCCCAGGTAGTCAAGATGGGAGGAAGTGCATCAAAGTCCCTCACCCTGAGCAACTGATACCCCCAGGGTTGCGTCCTCATCACCCTACTGTACTCCCTGTACACACGTGACTGTGTGGCCAGGTTCAGCTCCAACTCCATCGTCAAGTTTGCTGATGACACTGTGGTGGTGGACCTGAATAACCGATAACGATGAGAAGGCCTACCAGCAAGAGATGGCTGACCTGGCACTCTGGTGTCAGGACAACATCCTCCTCTTGAATGCCAAAAAAGCGAAGGCGCTGATCGTGGAATTTAGGAAGGCACAACATCCTAAGACGCACACGCCACTGAAAATAAATGGGGATACTGTGGATAGGGTGAACTGCTTTACATACCTGGGAGTCCACATCTCCGAGGATCTGACATGGTCATCACATGCTGCTGCACTGGTGAGTAAGGCAAGGCAGCGCCTTTACCACCTCAGGCAGCTGAGGACATTCAGAGTGTCTCTGAGGATCCTCCAGTGCATCTACTCAGCGGCTGTAAAAAGCTTCTTGTCCGGAAACATCACGATCTGGTTTGGGAATTGCTCTGCCCATGACAAGAAGGCTCTGCAGAGAGTAGTGCGTTCGGCCGAACGCACTATGGGAACTACACTTGCCCATCTGCAGGAACTATACAACAGGAGGTGCAGATCCAGAGCCAGCAACATTGTGTGGGACCTCTTCCACCCCAGCGACAGATTGCTCCAGCTTCTACGGTCAGGCAAACGCCTCAACTGTCATGCTGTGAACATTTGGAGGATGAGAAGGAGGTTTTTTTCCCAGAGGCCATTAGAAATGTAAACTCTAGTCTCATCAGGGACTAACTCACTGTACCAATTTACTGTTGTGTTGTGTCTTTTTAAAATAGCTGTTTTTTGGTGTTTTGTAGTTTCTGTTAAGATTGCTGTCTTGTAGTGTTTTTTTTTTTGCGCAATCCTCACGCATTGCCACTTTTCATTTCACTGCACATCTCATATGTGTATGTAACAAATAAACCGACTTGACTTGACTTGACTTGACAAACAGTAATGGGTCCAGCACCGAACCCTGACTCATACCACTAGTCACAGGCCTCCAGTCGGATAAGCACACGTCCACAATCACCCTCTGCTTCCTTCCATGAAGCAGTCTCTCCTGGTATCCCATGCGACCTATACTTCCAGAGCGACCTACCACGAAGAACGTTGTTGGATCCCTAACTGAAATCCATGTACACAACATCTACAGCTCTGTCCTCATTAACCTTTTTGGTCACGTTTTCAATAAACTCAATCAGATTTGTGACATAACCTCCCATGCACAAAACCATGCTGACTATCCGTGATCACCCATTGCCTATTCAAATCACTGTACAAACTATCTAGTTACTTTCCAACTGCAGATGTTTCACTTCTCCAGTGCCTTAAACACAATACAAACTGCACAGCAAGAGTGCAAACTGACAAAGTTGCGGGTGGATGCACCATTGGTGTCCGGGATCACTAATGACCTCACAGGACGACCACATTACATCAGGCTACAGAACTGTGTCTCTGACATGGTGGTGAGCAACACAGGGCCCCCACAGGGGAGAGACCGTCCTCTCTCCCTTCATGTTCACCATCTACACCTCGGACATCTGATACCTGCGCAATTCGGACTCCAGCCACCTGCAGATTTATTTGGATGTTCGGCAATTGTGGCCTGTACCACTGAGGGGAGGGAAGCTGAATACAGAGTTGTAGGCAACGTCTTTGTTGAGTGGTGTATCACCTGCAGCTCAACACCAATAAGACGAATGGACGAATACGACGAGTGGTGAATTTTAGGAAGAGAGGAACACCCCCGTCTTCATCAAGGGTGTGGATGTGTAGTTTACGGAGCAGTACAAGTACATTGGAGTTTACCTGGACAGTAAACAGGACTGGTCCAGAAATCCTGCGGCACTGTATAAAAGGGGACATAGCTGTAACTTCTTTTTGAGGAGGCTCCACACTTTTATCGTCTGCAGTAAGATGCTAAAGATATTCTACAAATCGGTAGAGGCTAGTGCCAACTTCTTCGCTGTCGGGTGCTGGAGTAACAGGGCGAAGGCAGCGGACGCCACCAGAATTAACAAGCTCGTCAAGAAGGCTGTCTCTGTTCTGGGGGTGGAGTTGGATCCCCTGGAGATGGTCTTGGAAGAGTGGATGCTCCTCAAATTGCAGACTATCTTTGGCAATACAGCTCACCCCCTGCATGACACACTGGGTAACCTGAGGAGTACATAGAGACATAGGAAATAGGTGCAGGAGGATGAATTTTGGCCCTTCGAGCACCACTATTCATTGTGAACATGGCTGATCATCCACAATCAGTAACCCGCGCCAGCTTTCTCCCCATATCCCTTGATTCCGCTAGCCCCTAGAGCCCCATCCAACTCTTTTAAAGTCATCCAGTGAATTGGCCTATCATGCATTCTGTGGCAGAGACTTCCATAAATTCACAACTGTCTGGGTGCAAAGGTGAAAGACAAACCCAGTCTTTCCAATCTTTCCTCATATGACAGTCCTGCCAATCTGGGGATCAACCTCGTGAACCTGCGCTGCACTGCTTCAATAGCAAGGATGTTCATCCTCAAATTAGGAGGCCAAAACTGCACACAATCCTCCAGAAGTGCCCTCACCAGGGCCCTGTAGAACTGCATAAGGACCCTTTGCTCCTATAATCAAATTATCTTGTTATGAAGGCCAACGTGCCATTAGCTTTCATCACTGCCTCCTGTACCTGCATGTTTACTTTCAGTGGTTGGTGTACAAGGACAGCCAGGTCTCGTTGCACTTATGTTTTTCCTAATCTTATACCATTTAGATAATAATCTGCCTCCTTGTACTTACCGCCAAAGTGGATAACCTCACATGTATCTGTATTATATGTGCCATCCATTGCCCACTCACTCAACCTGTCCAGGTCACTCTACAACCTTCGTACGTTCACACTGCCAACCAGTTTTGTGCATCTGCAAATTTGCTCGTGTTACTTTTAATTCCATCATCTCAATCATTAATATATATTTTAAATAGTTACGGCCCCAGCACCGCGCCTTTCGGCACTTCACTCGCCACTGCCTGCCATTTTCTCAGGGATCAGTTTAATCCAACCGTTGTTTCCTGTCTGCTAACCAATTCTTTATCTATGTCGATACCCTACACCCAATACCACGTGCTCTAAATTTTCCAATTAATCTCCTGTGTGGGACCTTATCGAAGGGTTTCTGAAAGTCCAGATACGCTACATCTACTGACTTTCTTTTATCCATTGTCCCAGTCACATCCTCAAAAACTTCCAGAAGATTAGTCAAGGAGGATTTCCCCTACATATCGCCATGCTGACTTGGACCAATCCTTTTTTCTGCTATCCTATTGCGCCGTATTACTTCTTTAAACATTCACTGCAGCATCTTCCTACCGCCTATGTCAGGCTAACTGGTCTATAATTCCCCGTTTTCTCTCTCGCTCCTTTCTTGAAAGGTTGGATAACGTTAGCAACACTCCAATCCACAGGAACCGATCCTGAAACTATAGACCATTGGAAAATGATCATCAATGCATCCACGATTTCTCGAGGCAACTCCTTGAGTACTCTGGGATACAGACCATCGGGCCCCGGGGATTTATCAGCCTTCAGTCTCATCAATCTACCCAATACTATTACTCGCCTAAAACAAATGTATTTCAGTTACTCTGTCTCCCTAAATCCTCCTGTACATCTGGGAGTTTGTTTGTGTCTTCCTCAGTGAAGACAGAACTAAATAACCTGTTCAACTCTTCAGCTATTCCCATAATAACTTCACCGGTTTCTGCCTTCAAGTGACCCACATTGGTCTTTACTGATCATTTTCTCTTAACATACAGTGCATTCAGAACGTATTCAGACCTTTTAACTTTTTCCACATTTTATGACGTTACAGCCTTATTCTCAAATGGATTAAATTATTTGTTTTAATCAATCTACCCACAATATCCCATAATAAAAAAGCGGAAACAGGTGTTCAGAAATATTTAAAAGAAATATCTGAAATATCACATTTATATAAGCATTCAATATAGCGGGTGCATGAGAGGGCCCGGAATGAATGCGAGGAGCCTGGCAAATCCTGTAGAGGCTTTAATGAGCACAGCACCGTACTTTTGCTTTAGTGAGAGACTGAAAATTGGTCTCGCGCCAAATATCCCTGCTCTTATCTTCGTAGCTGGAAGCCGCCCCGGACCAGGGAGTGGCCTACTCCCCAGGAACCGCCACAGCCCCCTCTCCCCCAAGAACCGGAGGCATAAAACGGACAGGGGGACGGCCAGCCCGTGTGCGCACCATGGCAGGCGCAGGAACTGGAGACACACTGCCAGGCAAAGATGGCGGCGCGGGCGCTTGCGGAAAGGGCCGGAACGTAGGGCGACCCCGAGGGTGACGTGCGCAAGTAGCTGACATCCACGTGTGGCGGCTTCAGACGCGCAACGGAGACCGTCTCACGAAGACCCCCCATGTCCAAAACGAGAGTGGAAGGGCCATACTCGAGGACCTTGAATGGTCCTTCGTACGGCCGCTGAAGGGGCGTCTGTTGCGCGTCCCGACGCACGAAAACAAACGACCAATCCTGGAGAGCGGAAGGAATGTGCGGCCTGAAAGAATCGTGGCGAGACATCGCCACCGGAGCCAGCTTGCCCACCGTCTGTCGAAGCCATTGCAGGGCGGCTGATGGCCGCTCCGCCTGGCCCTGTGCTGATGGTATGAACTCACCAGGCACTGTCAGCTGGGCACCATCCACCAACTCAGCTGACGAGGTGGTGAAGTCCTTATACGGCGCGGTGCGGACGTCCTGAACGGAAGGGTGGGCCAGCCCATGGATAATCTCGAGCACTCTGCGCCGCCAGGCGACGGGGCCAATGGGCCGCGGCTGACCAGTCGAGACGTCGCACAGCATCCTCGCATTCCCTGGGGCCAAATGGAACATCCTACAATGGCAGGCCCGAAACTGCAGTACGATAGGCGGACATATCATCATCCGTCAGCTGGGTAGCCGCCAGTGCTGAAAAGTCAATAACATCGGACACCTGCAAAACAGCGTTGACCGCGGGACGAGACAAGGCGTCGGCTACTCTGTTGTATTTACCCACGATGAAATAATGGAGGTCGTGTACTGAGAGATGAATGCCAACTGCCGCTGATGGCGAGCAGACCACGGGTTAGAAACCTTGGAGAACGCAAAGGTGAGGGGCCTGTGGTCCGTGTAAGCAGTAAATGTCCGCCCCTCCAACAAATAACAGAGGTGAGGAGCTCGCGGTCAAAAGGCACTGTAGTGCTGCTGTGCATCGCTGAGGTTCCTGCTGAAGAAGGCCAGAGGCCGCCAATGCCCGTCGATCAGCTGCTTTAGCACCGCTCCAACCGCAACATCGGAAGCATCCGTCAGCCCGATTGGTGTATCCGCCCGTGGGTGCACGAGCATCGTGGCCCTAGCCAGGGCCTCCTTGGTCTGGTGGAACGCCGCCACCGCTTCGTCAGTCTATTCTACCTCCTTTCATTTGCCCCAAATGAGGTGAAACCGCGGGCGCCGGATCCTGGCTGCGGACGGTAAAAACGGTGGTAGAAGGCTAATGTGACAGGGGGATGGGTGCATGAACAGAGAGGCAGAGGGGGTGTAAAATGAGGGTAGAAGCAATAGGTAGCAAGGTGAAAAGTAAAAGTGGCAGGCAGACAAATCAAGGGCAAAAATCAAAAAGGGACACTTTTCAACATAAGGGGTAAGAGTGTTTTAAAATAAGCTTGAAGGCTTTGTGTCTCAATGCAAAGAGCATTCGTGATAAGGTTGATGAGTTTAATGAGGAGATAGTCATTAATGACTATGACATAGTTGGGATCACGGAGAAATGGCTCCAGGGTGACCAAGGATGGGAGCTGAACATCCATGGATATTAAATATTCAGGAGGGATAGACAAAAAGGAAAACGAGGTGGGGTAGCTTTGCTGGTTAGAGAGGAGATTAACGCAATAGAAAGGAAGGAGGAGTGGAATTGATATGGGTAGAGCTGCGAAACACTAAGGGGCAGAAAACGCTAGTGGGCGTTGTACAGGCCACCTAACAGTAGTAGTCGAGTTGGGGATGGCAACAAACAGGAAATTAGAAATACGTACGACAAAGGTAAAACAGTTATAATGGGTGACTTCAATCTACATATAGATTGGGTGAATCAAATTTGCAGGGGTGCTGAGGAAGAGGATTTCTTGGAATGTATGCGGGATAGTTTTCTAAACCAACGAGATAGCAGTCTATTCTAGACTGGGTATTGAGTAATGAGGAAGGGCTAGTTAGCAGTCTAGTTGTACGTGGCCCCTTGGGCAAGAGTGACCATAATACGGTTGAGTTCTTCATTAGGATGGAGACTCACATTGTTAATTCAGAAACAAGGGTCCTGAACTTAAAGAAAGGTAAATTTGAGGGTAGTAGACGTGAATTGGCCAAGATTGACTGGCATTGATTCTGAAAGGGTGGACGGTGGATATGCAATGGAAGGCATTTAAAGACTGCATGAATGAACTACAACAATTGCTCATCCCAGTTTGGCAAAATAATAAACGAGGGAAAGTAGTGCATCCGTGGATAACAACGGAAATCAGGGATAGTATCAAAACTAAAGTAAAAGCAAAAAATATAGCCAGAAAAAGCAGCCTACCAGAGGACTGGGAGAAATTCAGAGTCCAGCAGAGGTCGATAAATGACTTAATTAGGAAAAGGATAATAGATTATGAAAGAAAAGTGGCTTATGTCACTGAGGAAGACATAAATAGTTTTCCGGAAATAGCAGGGGACCGGGTGTCAAATGAGATGGAGGAACTGAATGTAATCCAGGTTCGCCGGGAAGAGGAGTTAGGTAAATTGAAAGGATTAAAGGCCGATAAATCCCCAGGGCCAGATAGGCACCATCCCAGAGTACTCAAGGAAGTAGCTGACATCCACGTGTGGCGGCTTCAGACGCGCAACGGAGACCGTCTCACGACGACCCCCCATGTCCAAAACGAGAGTGGAAGGGCCATACTCGAGGACCTTGAATGGTCCTTCGTACGGCCGCTGAAGGGGCGTCTGCTGCGCGTCCCGACGCACGAAAACAAACGAACATTCCTGGAGAGCGGAAGGAATTTGCGGCCTGAACGAATCGTGGCGAGACATCGCCACCGGAGCCAGCTTGCCCACTGTCTGTCGAAGCCATTGCAGGGCGGCTGATGGCCGCTCCGCCTGGCCCTGTGCTGATGGTATGAACTCACCAGGCACTGTCAGCTGGGCACCATCCACCAACTCAGTTGACGAGGTGGTGAAGTCCTTATACGGCGCGGTGCGGATGTCCTGCAAAACCCACGGCAATGCGTCGACCCAATCCGGGCCCGTGAGCCGAGCCTTCAGGGCAACCTTGAGCTGGCGGTGGAAATGCGGATGGTACGCCGTGGTGCGGTGTAGGTTAACCCCGAGAAGGCGAGCCATGGCCGACCACAGTTGAGATGTGAGCCGGACGGATGTAGTGTCCAGCGGAACACCGAATCGGCCAATCCATTGTTCCATCATAGCACAGGCACAAATGGCCGCAGAGGTGTCTCCCAATGGAAATGCTTTCAGCCACCGCGTGAAATGGTCAACCATGTTCACAAGGTAGGTGAATCCCTGAGAAGGCTGCAGCGGCTCTACGATGTCCACGTGGAAATGGTCAAACCGCTGGCGTGGGACGCGGAACGCCTGGAGCGGTGCCGACACATGCCGCTGTACCTTGGCAGTTTGGCACGGGATGCATGTGCGCGCCCAATGCCCAACCTGTTTGCGCAACCCGCGCCACATGAAAGGGGAAGCCACGAGGGCCGCCATCGCACGAACGGAAGGGTGGGCCAGCCCATGGATAATCTCGAGCACTCTGCGCCGCCAGGCGACGGGGCCAATGGGCCGCGGCTGACCAGTCGAGACGTCGCACAGCATCCTCGCATCCCTGGGGCCAAATGGAACATCCTACAATGGCAGGCCCGAAATTGCAGTACGATAGGCGGACATGTCATCATCCGTCAGCTGGGTAGCCGCCAGTGCTGAAAAGTCAATGCCATCGGACACCTGCAAAACAGCGTTGACCGCGGGACGAGACAAGGCGTCGGCTACTCTGTTGTATTTACCCACGATGAAATAATGGAGGTCGTGTACTGAGAGATGAATGCCAACTGCCGCTGATGGCGAGCAGACCACGGGTTAGAAACCTTGGAGAACGCAAAGGTGAGGGGCCTGTGGTCCGTGTAAGCAGTAAATGTCCGCCCCTCCAACAAATAACAGAGGTGAGGAGCTCGCGGTCAAAAGGCACTGTAGTGCTGCTGTGCATCGCTGAGGTTCCTGCTGAAGAAGGCCAGAGGCCGCCAATGCCCGTCGATCAGCTGCTTTAGCACCGCTCCAACCGCAACATCGGAAGCATCCGTCAGCCCGATTGGTGCATCCGCCCGTGGGTGCACGAGCATCGTGGCCCTAGCCAGGGCCTCCTTGGTCTGGTGGAACGCCGCCACCGCTTCGTCAGTCTATTCTACCTCCTTTCATTTGCCCCAAATGAGGTGAAACCGCGGGCGCAGGATCCTGGCTGCGGACGGTAAAAACGGTGGTAGAAGGTTAATGTGACAGGGGGATGGGTGCATGAACAGAGAGGCAGAGGGGTGTAAAATGAGGGTAGAAGCAATAGGTAGCAAGGTGAAAAGTAAAAGTGGCAGGCAGACAAATCAAGGGCAAAAATCAAAAAGGGACACTTTTCAACATAAGGGGTAAGAGTGTTTTAAAATAAGCTTGAAGGCTTTGTGTCTCAATGCAAAGAGCATTCGTGATAAGGTTGATGAGTTGAATGTGCAGATAGTCATTAATGACTATGACATAGTTGGGATCACGGAGAAATGGCTCCAGGTTGACCAAGGATGGGAGCTGAACATCCATGGATATTAAATATTCAGGAGGGATAGACAAAAAGGAAAATGAGTTGGGGTAGCTTTGCTGGTTAGAGAGGAGATTCACGCAATAGAAAGGAAGGAGGAGTGGAATCGATACGGGTAGAGCTGCGAAACACTAAGGGGCAGAAAACGCTAGTGGGAGTTGTACAGGCCACCTAACAGTAGTAGTCGAGTTGGGGATGGCAACAAACAGGAAATTAGAAATACGTACGACAAAGGTAAAACAGTTATAATGGGTGACTTCAATCTACATATAGATTGGGTGAATCAAATTTGCAGGGGTGCTGAGGAAGATGATTTCTTCGAATGTATGCGGGATAGTTTTCTAAACCAACGAGATAGCAGGCTATTCTAGACTGTAGTTAGCAGTCTAGTTGTACGTGGCCCCTTGGGCAAGAGTGACCATAATACGGTTGAATTCTTCATTAGGATGGAGACTCACATTGTTAATTCAGAAACAAGGGTCCTGAACTTAAAGAAAGGTAAATTTGAGGGTAGTAGACGTGAATTGGCCAAGATTGACTGGCATTGATTCTGAAAGGGTGGACGGTGGATATGCAATGGAAGGCATTTAAAGACTGCATGGATGAACTACAACAATTGCTCATCCCAGTTTGGCAAAATAATAAACGAGGGAAAGTAGTGCATCCGTGGATAACAACGGATATCAGGGATAGTATCAAAACCAAAGTAAAAGCATAAAAAATAGCCAGAAAAAGCAGCCTACCAGAGGACTGGGAGAAATTCAGAGTCCAGCAGAGGAGGACAAAGGACTTAATTAGGAAAAGGAAAATAGATTATGGAAGAAAAGTGGCTTATGTCACTGAGGAAGACATAAATAGGTTGCCGGAAATAGCAGGGGACCGGGTGTCAAATGAGATGGAGGAACTGAGTGAAATCCAGGTTCGCCGGGAAGAGGTGTTAGGTAAATGGATTAAAGGCCGATAAATCCCCAGGGCCAGATACGCTCCATCCCAGAGTACTCAAGGAAGTAGCCCCAGAATTAGTGGATGCATTAGTGATAATTTTTCAAAACTCTTTAGATTCTGGAGTAGTTCCTGAGGATTGGAGGGTAGCTAATGTAACCCCACTTTTCAAAAAGTGAGGGAGAAAGAAAACGGGGAACTACAGACCAGGTAGTCTTAAATCGGTAGTGGGGAAAATGCTAGAGTCAGTTATTAAAGATGGGATAGCAGCACATTTGGAAAGTGGTGAAATCATTGGACAAAGTCAGCATGGATTTATGAAAAGTAAATGATGTCTGACGAATCTTAAAGAATTTTTCGAGGATGGAAAGGCTTTCCATCAGAAGGCTTTCGAAAAGGTCCCACATAAGAGATTAGTGTGTAAACATAAAACACACGGTTCAGAATTGATGCGGATAGAGAACTGGCTGGCAGACAGGAAGCAAAGAGTAGGAGTAGACGGGTCCTTTTCAGAATGGCAAGCAGTGACTATTGGGGTAACACAAGGCTCAGTGCTGGGACCCCAGCTATTTACAATATACATTAATGATTTGTATGAGGGCATTAAATGGCACATTTCCAAGTTTGCGGATGACACGAAGCTGGCGGGCAGTGTTAGCTGTAAGGAGGATGCTAGGAGGCTGCAAGGTGACTTGGATAGATTGGGTTAGTGGTCAAATGCATGGCAGATGCATTATAATATGGATACATGTGAGATTATCCACTTTGGTGGCAAAAGCAGGACAATAGACTATTTCCTGAATGGTGGCCGACCAGGAAAAAGGGATATGCAACGGGACCTGGGTGTCATGGTGTACCAATCATTGAAAGTATGCATGCAGGTGGAGCAGGCCGTGATGAAAGCGAATGGTATGTTAGCATTCATAGCAAAAGGATTTGGGTATAAGACCAGGGAGATTCTACTGCAGTTGTACAGGGTCTTGGTGAGATCGCTCCTGGAGTATTGCGTACAGTTTTGTTCTCCTAATCTGAGGAACTACATTCTTGCCATAGAGGTAGTACAGAGAAGGTTCACCAGACTGATTCCGGGGATGGCAGGAATTTCATGTGAAGAGAGACTGGACAGACTCGGCTTGTACTTGCTAGAATTTACGAGATTGCGTGGGGATGTTGTGGAAATTTACAAAATTCTTAAGAGGTTGGACAGGCTAGATGCAGGAAGATAGTTCCCGATGTTGGGAAGTCCAGAAGAAGGGGTGACAGTTTGAGGATTAGGGCGATGTCTTTTAGGACCTAGATGGTGGGAGGTTTCAACTTTCCACACATAGACTGGGGAACACATTCGGTAAATGTCTGAAGAAGGGTTTCGGCCCGAAACGTTGCCTATTTCCTTCGCTCCATAGATGCTGCTGCACCCGCTGAGTTTCTCCAGCTTGTTTTGTGTAACCTTCGATTCTCCAGCATCTGCAGTTCCCTCTTAAACACGGTAAATGGGCTGGATGGTTTGGAGTTTGTAAAATGTGCGCAGGATAGTTTTTTGCAGCAATACATAGAGGTACCTACTAGAGGAGGGGCAGCGTTGGACCTCCTGTTAGGAAAGGAGACGGGACAGGTGGCGGAGGTATGCGTTGGGGAGCACTTCGGGACCAGTGATCACAATACCATTAGTTTCAATATAATTATGGAGACGGTCAGAACTGGACCTAGGGTTGAGATTTTTGATTGGAGAAAGGTTAACTTTGATGAGATGCGAAATGATTTAAAAGGAGTGAACTGGGACATTTTGTTTTATGGGAAGGATGTAGAAGGGAAATGGAGGACATTGAAGGGGGAAATTTTAAGAGTACAGAATCTATATGTTCCTGTTCGCTTGAAAGGAAACAGTAAAAAATGGAAAGAGCCCTGGTTTTCAAGGGGAATTGGACATCTTGTTCGGAAAAAGAGGGAGATCTACGATAATTATAGGCAGCATGAAGTAAATGAGGTGCTTGAGGAGTATAAGGAATGTAAAAAGAATCTTAAGAAATAAATTAGAAAAGCTAAAAGAAGACATGAGGTTGCTTTGGCAAGTAAGGTAAAAGTAAATCCAAAGGGTTTCTACAGCTATATTAATAGCAAAAGGATAACGAGGGATAAAATTGGTCCATTGGAGAGACAGAGTGGACAGCTATCTGCAGAGCCAAAAGAGATGGGGGAAGATATTGAACAATTTATTTTCTTCGGTATTCACCAAGGAGAAGGATATTGAATTATGTGAGGTAAGGGGAACTAGTAGAGTAGCTATGGATACTATGAGTTTCAAAGTAAAAGAAGTGCTGACACTTTTGAAAAATATAAAAGTGGATAAGTCTCCAGGTCCTGACAGGATATTCCCTAGGACATTGAGGGAAGTTAGTGTAGAAATAGCCGGGGCTATGACAGAAATATTTCAAATGTCATTAGAAACGGGTATAGTCCCCGAGGATTGGCGTACTGCGCATGTTGTTCCATTGTTTAAAAAGGGTTCTAAGAGTAAACCTAGCAATTATAGGCCTGTTAGTTTGACTTCAGTGGTGGGATGATTAATGGAAACGATATTTAGAGATAATATATATAAGCATCTGGATAAGCAGGGTCTGATTAGGAACAGTCAGCATGGATTTGTGCCTGGAAGGTCATGTTTGACTAATTTTTTGAAGAGGTTACTAGGGAAATTGACGAGGGTATAGCAGTGGATGTTGTCTATATGGACTTTAGTAAGGCCTTTGACAAGGTTCCTCATGGAAGGTTGGTTAAGAAGGTTCAACTGTAGGGTATAAATGCAGGAGTAGCAAGATGGATTCAACAGTGGCTGAATGGGAGAAGCCAGAGGGTAATGGTGGATGGTTGTTTGTCGGGTTGGAGGCAGGTGGCTAGTGGGGTGCCTCAGGGATCGGTGTTGGGTCCTTTGTTGTTTGTCATGTACATCAATGATCTGGATGAAGGTGTGGTAAATTCGATTAGTAAGTATGCAGATGATACTAGGGGGTGTTGTTAATGAAGAGGATTTCCAAAGACTACAGAGTGATTTAGGCCATTTGGAAGAATGGGCTGAAAGATGGCAGATGGAATTTTAATGCTGATAAATGTGAGGTGCTACACCATGGCAGGACAAATCAAAATTGAAGAATACAGATGAGCAGAGGGATCTGGGAATAACCGTGCAAAGTTCCTTGAAGGTGGAATCTCATATAGATAGGGTGGTAAAGAAAGCTATTGGTACGCTAGCCTTTATAAATCAGAGCATTGAGTATAGAAGCTGGGATGTAATGTTAATATTGTACAAGGCATTGGTGAGACCAAATTTGGAGTGTGGTGTACAATTTTGGTCGCCCAATTATAGGAATGATATCAACAAAATAGAGAGAGTACAGAGGGGATTTACTAGAATGTTGCCTCGGTTTCAACAAGTAATTGAAAGAGAAAGGTTGAATAAGTTAGGTCTTTATTCTCTGGAGCGCAGAAGGTTAAGGGTGGACTTGATAGAGGTCTATAAAATGATGAGAAGAATAGACAGAGTTGATGTGGATCAGCTTTTCCCTTTGACAATAGGGAAGTTTCAAACAAGAGGACGTGACTTCAGAATTAAGGGACAGAAGTTTAGGGGTAACATGAGGGGGAACTTCTTTACTCAGAGAGTGGTAGCGGTGTGGAATGATCTTCCAGTGGAAGTGGTGGAGGTAGGTTCGTTGGTATCATTTAAAAATAAATTGGATAGGCATATGGATGAGAAGGGAATGGAGGGTTATCGTATGAGTGCAGGCAGGTGGGACTAAGGGGAAAAAAAGTTGTTCGGCACGCACTTGTAGGGCCAAGATGGCCTGTTTCCGTGCGGTAATTGTTATATGGTTATATGGTTATATGGTAGATGAGAAAATCAGAGACAGTGAGTGGTGAATCTGTGGAATTATCTGCCAAAGAAAGTAGTTGAGGCCAGTTCTTTGCCTATTTTGAAGAGGGGGTTAGATGTGGCCCTTGTGGCTAAAGGGATCAGGGGGTATGGAGAGAAGGCAGGTACAGGATACCGAGTTAGATGATCAGCCATGATCTTATTGAATGGCGATGCAGGCACGAAGGGCCGAATTCCCTACTCCTGCACCTATTTTCTATGTTTCTATGTGTTTATGTTTCTATTTTTCTGTGATCCCGACAAATTCATGGACGTCCCTCACGGTGGCCGATCGTGGAAACGGGCGCACAGCGTCTACGTTGGCCAGGAGCGGAACCGCACCCTGCAGAGTTACGTGGTTGACCAGGAAATCACTGGACGCCACCCCGAAACAGCATTTGGCGATATTGACGGCCAGGCCATGATCGCTGGGACGCCGGCATAGCTGGCGGCCGGACCCCGCCGCGGAGGGAAATGCGGCGGAGACGCTGTCAATTGAAGCACCGACCTGCTGTGCGCTGCCCGCCGCCGTCGGGAGGATATACACTGCATCAAGGGGTTGCTGACGCGCCATCCAAAGTTGATCGGCGCGCTCGCCCACCGACTGCATGTCGGTGAAAGGTCGCTGGTAAGCTGCATGCGGATGTCCGACCGGTTGTCCGGCGAGAAGCCAGGCAAATTCTGTAGAGGCTTTAATGAGCACAGCACACAACTCTGTTTCGGTGAGAGACGGAAAACTGGTGTCGAGCAAAAAATCCCTGCTCTTATATTCCTAGCTGGAAGCAGCTCCCGGACCTGTCCATCAAGTACCGAGGGGGATGAACCAGTAAGTCGCACTACATCCCAGGATCCGCCATATCAGACCCTTTACTAAGTACTTAGATGAGGCACATTTGGCAGTGATTACAGCCTCAAGTCTTCTTGGGTATGACACTACATGCTTTGCACGCCTGTATTGTGTGTATTTTCTCTCAATCCTCTCGAGCTCTGTCAGGTTGGATGGGGAGCGTAGATGCACAGCTATTTTCAGGTCCCTCCAGAGATGTCTGGTTGGACCACTCAAGACCATTCACAGACTTGTCACGAAGCCACTCCTGCCGTATCTTGGCTGTGTGCTTATGGCCATTGTTCTTTTGGAAGGTGATCCTCCGTTCCAGTCTGTGGTCCAGAATGCTCTGGAGCAAGTTTTCATCATGGAGCATACTGTACTTTGTTCCTTTTACCTTTCCTTTGATCCTGGCTAGTCTCCCAGTTCCTGCCGCTGAAAAACATCCCCACAGCATGATGCTGCCACCACCATGCTTATTGGCCAGGTGATGACCGGTGCCTGGTTTTCTTCAGAGGTGACGCTTGGCATTCAGGCCAAAGAGTTCAATCTTATTTTCTTCAGACTAGAGAATCTTGTTTAGGTGCCTTTTAGCCAACTCCAAGTGGGTTGTCATGTGCCTTTTACTGAGGATTGGCTTCCGTCTGGCCACACTACCATAAAGGCCTGATTAGTGGGGTGCTGCAGATATAGCTGACCTTCTCGAAGGTTCCCCCATTTCCACAGAGGAACTCTGTAGCTCTATCAGAGTGACCACCGGGTTCTTGGTAACCTCTCTGACCAAGGGCCTTCTACCCTGATTGCTCAATTTGGCCGGGCGGCCAGCTCTATGAAGTGTTCTGGTGGTTCCAAAGTTCTTCCATTTAAGAATGACAGAGGCCACTGTGCTCTTCAGGACCTGCAATGCTGCAGAAATTGTTTTATACCCTTCCCCTGATCTGTGTCGCGACACAACCTGTGTCGGAGGTCTATGGACAATTCCTTCGTCTTCATGACTTGGTCTTTGCTCTGATATGCACTGTCAACTGTGGGACCTTATATAGACAGGTGTGTGCCTTTCCAAATTATGGCCAATCAATTTAATTTACCACTGGTTGTAGAAACATCTTAAGGATAATCAATGGAAACAGGATGAACTTATGCTCGATTTTGTGTCATAGTAAAGGGTCTGGATACTTATGTAAATGTGATATATTTTTTAATTTCTTTGCAAAATTGTCTAAACACCTTTTTTCGCTTCTTTATTCTGAGGTATTGTGTGTAGATAGATGATAAAAAAACATATTTTAATCCATTTTAATATAAGGCTGTAACGTAACAAAATGTGGAGTGTAGGGGTCTGAATGTTTTCTGAATGCACTATACCAAACGAAGCTTTTACTACCCTTCTATAGCTTCTTGGTCGGCTTACGTTCGTACTGCCCTATTGCCCTTATTGTTACCCACTGTTGTCCTTTGACAAAAGTGCCCAACCCTCTGGCTTCCTGCTACTCTTTGCAATGTTATATACCCATACCTTTAGTTGCATTTCATCCCTAACTTCCTTTGTCATCCACGACTGCCTCTTACTCCCCTTAGAATCTTTCTCCCTCTTTAGAACGAAATGATTCTGCACCTTTTGGCTTATGCCCAGACATTCCTGCCATTGCATTTCCACCACCATTCCTGCTAGGTTCGTTTTCCAGTTGATTTTGGTCAGCTCCTCTCTCATGCCTTCATTGTCCTCTTTGTTCGACTGCAACACTGACACTTCTGATTTAACGTTCTCTCTCTCAAATTGCAGATTGAAATGTATCATATTATGTTCACCAACACCTACTGGTTCTTTTGTCCTCCTCTGCTGGACTAGTGGTTCATTTTGCTTGAGTTCGTTAGACAAAACTAAATCCAGCAATGTCTTCTCTCTGGTAGGCTCCCGTACAAGCTGCACTAAGAATCCATCTTGGAGGCACTCTACAAACTCACTTCTTCGGGTCCAGAACCAGCCTGATTTTTCCAGTATACCTGCATATTGCAATCTCCCATAACCATCTTGGTTATCTTTTGTTACATGCTGCAACTTGCACCCTGTACCCAGGCTACTGTTTGGGGGGCGTGTAGATGACTCCCATTAGTGTATTTTTACATTTCCTCAGTTTTATCCACAGTGACTCTACATCGTCAGTCCCCATGTCAACCCTCGCAAGGGACTGAATTTCATCCCTCGCCAACAGAGCTACCCCACCTCATCTGGATATTCTGAATATCCAGTTACATGTCCCGATCCTCCTGCAGCCAAGTCTCTGTAACTCCACAATATCATATGAAACAACCTCAGACAGAGCCTCAAAGCCATTCACTTTGCTCTTTATACCGCGCATTCATAGAAAATACTTTTAATCCATTACTCACCGCACATTTAGAACCATGGAAACATAGAAAATAGGCGCAGGATTAGGCCATTCGGCCCTTCAAGCCTGCACCGCCATTCGATATGATCATGGCTGATCAGCCAACTCAGTATCCCATCCCTGCCTTCTCTCCATACCCCCTGATCCCTTTAGCCACAAGGGCCACATCTAACTCCCTCTTAAATATAGCCAATGAACTGGCGTCAGCTACCTTTTGTGGCAGAGAGTTCCACAGATTCACCACTCTCTGTGTAAAAAATGATTTTCTCATCTCGGTCCTAAAATACTTCCCTCTTATCCTTAAACTGTGACCCCTAGTTCTGGACTTCCCCAACATCGGGAATAATCTTCCTGCATCTAGCCTGTCCAATCCCTTAAGAATTTTGTAAGTTTCTATAAGAACCCCCCTCAATCTTCTAAATTCTAGCGAGTACAAGCCGAGTCTATCCAGTCTTTCTTCATATGAAAGTCCTGACATCCCAGGAATTAGTCTGGTGAATCTTCTCTGTACTCCCTCTATGGTAAGAATGTCTTTCCTCAGATTAGGAGACCAAAACTGTACGCAATACTCCAGGTGTGGTCTCACCAAGACCCTATACAACTGCAGTAGAACCTCCCTGCTCTTATACTCAAATCCTTTTGCTATGAATGCTAACATACCATTTGCTTTCTTCACTGCCTGCTGCACCTGCATTCCTACTTTCAATGATTGGTGTACCATGCCACCCATGGAGGAGGTTGAGCTTACCAAGGCAGTTTTGTTCTGACCCTGAGGTTGCAGGGTGTTAGAGAGCACACCCAAGGCATAAAAGCCAAGAAGGGCTGTTGAGCCAATAAAACGAGCTCCAGCTTGGTATGCTCTAGCAAACGGAGTATTATATCCGCGGGTCTCTTCAGGGGCTCGTGGCAGCAGCACCTGTTGAAGGGCTGCCTGGAAAGAGCTCCTGATGGAAAGGATGCTCCATAACGATATGCTGCAGGAAAATGAACTTTATATTCAAAGATCCATTCGGGAGACTATGGCAGCAGCACCTATAGAAGGACTGCATGATATTTCCCTCTTGGAGGAAGTGAACACGGAGTCAGTGTGTTCTGACGAATTGGAATAAATGCGTATGGATACAAGGGAGTCCTCGCAAAAGAAGGTGGGGAATACGCGGAAGGGGCTAGGGTTCCGCTCAGGCTACAAATGCCGGGAACAAACTACGCTTCAGGGGTGACTTTAAAATAAGCCGCTGAACCTTCTATTCAGGTAAGAACTATTCAACAGGCAAAACCTGCATAAGGAAGCAAAACCTGTCGGGACCAATCGAGGTGTCAACAACGAGCAAAGCTTCATCGTTGCGGCAACAACACACCTCACGCCATCGTTGACAGTAAACAGTTCACTGAAGTTGGTGGCAACATGAAAGTTGAACAGAGGTCTTAAATCCGTGACCCAGGTCGGGCTCAGGAAAAAAATATGGGACCATTTACAAGTTGGTAATATTTACAGTTGTTTATACTAATGAAAATGATAACACGTGTTTAGTTTATGTATGAAAATAGCATTTTCCCTCGATAAGGATGGAAGGGTCATAGTGGCCTTACAACACACAAATGGATGGCATTTAACCATGGTAAAGCTGCACAATACTAAGGTTCCAAGCACAGAAATTGGGCCAGATTTGTCTTTACAGGCAAGCTCAGAATTATGGCCAGATTCGTCTTTCGAGGCAGGCAGGTTCGTCTTTCGAGGCAGGATTATGGTCAGGAATGGCTTTCGGGACTGGCTCGGAAAACGGGCTAGAGTTGTATCTCGAGCAGGTACGGAATTCACAGGCAATGTGTGCAAAGTACAAAGTGAATTTACAGAAAACTCTGCTTTGTGTCGAATAGGTCAGGAGGACAGAGGCCCAGGGAGCCGTTGGTGAGAGGGGAGTAGTACCTGCGCTGTAAGTATAAAATACACCGCGGGGCTTGTTTCCACAGAGGCCCAGGGAGCCGTTGGTGAGAGGGGAGGAGTACCTGCGCTGTAAGTATAAAATACACCGCGGGGCTTGTTTCCACAGAGGCCCAGGGAGCCGTTGGTGAGAGGGGAGGAGTACCTGCACTGTAAGTATAAAATACACCGCGGGGCTTGTTTCCACAGAGGCCCAGGGAGCCGTTGGTGAGAGGGGAGGAGTACCTGCGCTGTAAGTATAAAATACACCGCGGGGCTTGTTTCCACAGAGGCCCAGGGAGCCGTTGGTGAGAGGGGAGGAGTACCTGCGCTGTAAGTATAAAATACACCGCGGGGCTTGTTTCCACAGAGGCCCAGGGAGCCGTTGGTGTGAGGGGAGGAGTACCTGCGCTGTAACCAAATCGCCAACGTTCCAGAGAAGGAGTCTGGGGGAAGCCTCTGATTGGTTCAGAGGAAGCCTCTGATTGGTTTACATTTTTACATTTTTGCCTTTAGGTTAAGGATTCTGGGAGTTAATTCTGGGAGTTAAGGATTCTGGGAGTTAAGGATTCTGGGAGTTAAGGATTCTGGGAGATAAGGGTACAGTATTTATTAGTAAAGTTTAACGGATAAAGTTTTGTGTTTTTTAATATTTAATATAGTTAAATTGGGAGTAGGATATGTCGGTGGAGATTGGCCCCGTGGTTTGCTCAGCCTGCAACATGTGGGAGATCAGGGATATGGTCGGTGTCCCTGGTGACTACGTTTGTAGGAAGTGTGTACAGCTACAGCTCCTGACAGACCGCATTGAACGAATGGAGCTGCGGTTGAATTCATACTGGAGCATCCACGACGCTGAGAAAGTCGTGGACAGCACGTACAGTGAGTTGGTCACACCGCAGGTAAAAGGTAAGAGGACAGAAGGGGAACGGGTGGCCAATAGTCAGCAAAGCAGTAGGCAGGTAGTGCAGGAGTCCCCTGCGGTCATCTCCCTCCTAAACAGGTATACCATTTTGGAAACTGTTGAGGGAGATTGCTCATCAGGGGAATGCAGCAGCAGCCAAGTTCATGGCACCATGGGTGGCTCTGCGGCACATGAGGGGGCGAAAAAGAGTGGAAGGGCAATAGTAATAGGGGATTCAATTGTCAGGGGAATAGATAGGCGTTTCTGCGGCCGCAAAAGAGACTCCAGGATGGTATGTTGCCTCCCTGGTGCAAGGGTCAGGGATGTCACTGAACGGCTGCAGAACATTCTGGAGGGGGAGGGTGAACAGCCAGTTGTCGTGGTGCATATTGGCACCAACGATATAGGTAAAAAAAAGGGATGAGGTCCTACAGGATGAATTTAGGGAGCTAGGAGATAAGCTTAAAAGTAGGACCTCAAAGGTAATAATCTCTGGATTACTACCAGTACCACGGGCCAGTCAGAGCAGAAATAGGAGGATATTGCAGATGAATACGTGGCTTGAAAAATGGTGCAAGGGGGAGGGATTCAAATTTTTAGGGCATTGGAACCAGTTCTGGGGGAGGTGGGACCAGTACAAACAGGACGGTCTGCACCTGGGCTGGAATGGAACCAATGTCCTTGGGGGGGTGTTTGCTACTGCTGTCGGGGAGGATTTAAACTAATGTGGCAGGGGGATGGGTACAAGAGCAGAGGGGCAGGGGGGTGTAAAATGAAGGTAGAAGCAATAGGTAGCAAGGTGAAAAGTAAAAGTGGCAGGCAGACAAAACCAGGGCAAAAATCAAAAAGGGCCACTTTTCAACATAATTGTATAAGGGGTAAGAGCGTTGTAAAAACAAGCCTGAAGGCTTTGTGTCTCAATGCAAGGAGTATTCGTAATAAGGTGGATGAGTTGAACGTGCAGATAGCCATTAATGATTATGATATAGTTGGGATCACGGAGACATGGCTCCAGGGTGACCAAGGCTGGGAGCTGAACATCCAGGGATATTCAATATTCAGGAGGGATAGAGAGAAAGGAAAAGGAGGTGGGGTAGTGTTGCTGGTTAGAGAGGAGATTAACGCAATGGAAAGGAAGGACATTAGTTTGGAGGATGTGGAATCGGTATGGGTAGAGCTGCGAAACAATAAGGGGCAGAAAACGCTGGTGGGTGTTGTGTACAGGCCACCTAACAGTAGTAGTGAAGTTGGAGATGGTATCAAACAGGAAATTAGAAATGCTTGCGACAAAGGCAAAGCAGTTATAATGGGTGACTTCAATCTACATATAGATTGGGTGAATCAAACTGGCAGGGGTGCTGAGGAAGAGGATTTCTTGGAATGTATGCGGGATAGTTATCTAAACCAACATGTAGAGGAACCAACGAGAGAGCTGGCTATTTTAGACTGGGTATTGAGTAATGAGGAAGGGTTAGTTAGTAGTCTTGTTGTGCGTGGCCCCTTGGGCAAGAGTGACCATAATATGGTTGAGTTCTTCATTAGGATGGAGAGTGACATTGTTAATTCAGAAACAATGGTTTTGAACTTAAAGAAAGGTAACTTTGAGGGTATGAGACGTGAATTGGCCAAGATTGACTGGCAATTCATTCTAAAAGGGTTGACGGTGGATATGCAATGGAAGGCATTTAAAGACTGCATGGATGAACTACAAAAATTGTTCATCCCAGTTTGGCAAAAGAATAAATCAGGGAAGGTAGTGCATCCATGGATAACAAGGGAAATCAGGGATAGTATCAAAGCAAAGGATGATGCGTACAAACTAGCCAGAAAAAGCAGCATACCGGAGGACTGGGAGAAATTCAGAGACCAGCAGAGGAGGACGAAGGGCTTAATTAGGAAAGGAAACATGGATTATGAAAGAAAACTGGCAGGGAACATAAAAACTGACTGCAAAAGTTTTTATAGATGTGTGAAAAGAAAGAGATTAGTTAAAACAAATGTAGGTCCCTTGCAATCAGAAACAGGTGAGTTGATCATGGGGAACCAGGATATGGCGGACCAATTGAATAACTACTTTGGTTCCGTCTACACTAAGGAAGACATAAATGATCTGCAGGAAATAGCAGGGGCCCGCGGGTCAAAGGAGGTGGAGGAATTGAGTGAAATCCAGGTTAGTCGGGAAGTGGTTGGGTAAATTGAATGGATTAAAGGCCGATAAATCCCCAGGGCCAGATAGGCTGCATCCCAGAGTACTTAAGGAAGTAGCTCCAGAAATAGTGGATGCATTAGTAATAATCTTTCAAAACTCTTTAGATTCTGGAGTAGTTCCAGAGGACTGGCGGGTAGCAAACGTAACCCCACTTTTTAAGAAGGGAGGGAGAGAGAAAACGGGGAATTACAGACCAGTTAGCCTAACATCGGTAGTGAGGAAACTGCTAGAGTCAGTTATTAAAGATGGGATAGCACATTTGGAAAGTGGTGAAATCATTGGACAAAGTCAGCATGGATTTACGAAAGGTAAATCATGTCTGACGAATCTTATAGAATTTTTCGAGGATGTAACTAGTAGCGTGGATAGGGGAGAACCAGTGGATGTGGTGTATCTGGACTTCCAGAAGGCTTTCGACAAGGTCCCACATAAGAGATTAGTATACAAACTTAAAGCACAATAATATGGGGGGTTCAGTATTGATGTGGATAGAGAACTGGCTGGCAAACAGGAAGCAAAGAGTAGGAGTAAACGGGTCCTTTTCACAATGGCAGGCAGTGACTAGTGGGGTACCGCAAGGCTCAGTACTGGGACCCCAGCTATTTACAATATATATTAATGATCTGGATGAGGGAATTGAAGGCAATATCTCCAAGTTTGCGGATGACACTAAGCTGGGGGGCAGTGTTAGGTGTGAGGAGGATGCTAGGAGACTGCAAGGTGACTTGGATAGGCTGGGTGAGTGGGCAAATGTTTGGCAGATGCAGTTTAATGTGGATAAATGTGAGGTTATCCATTTTGGTGGCAAAAACGGGAAAGCAGATTATTATCTAAACGGTGGCCGATTGGGAAAGGGGGAGATGCAGCGAGACCTGGGTGTCATGGTACACCAGTCATTGAAGGTAGGCATGCAGGTGGAGCAGGCAGTAAAGAAAGCGAATGGCATGTTGGCTTTCATAGCAAGAGGATTTGAGTATAGGAGCAGGGAGGTTCTACTGCAGTTGTATAGGGTCTTGGTGAGACCACACCTGGAGTATTGCGTGCAGTTTTGGTCTCCAAATCTGAGGAAGGACATTATTGCCATAGAGGGAGTGCAGAGAAGGTTCACCAGACTGATTCCTGGGATGTCAGGACTGTCTTATGAAGAAAGACTGGATAGACTTGGTTTATACTCGCTAGAATTTAGGAGATTGAGAGGGGATCTTATAGAAACTTACAAAATTCTTAAGGGGTTGGACAGGCTAGATGCAGGAAGATTGTTCCCGATGTTGGGGAAGTCCAGGACAAGGGGTCACAGCTTAAGGATAAGGGGGAAATCCTTTAGAACCGAGATGAGGAGAACTTTTTTCACACAGAGAGTGGTGAATCTCTGGAACTCTCTGCCACAGAGGGTAGTTGAGGCCAGTTCATTGGCTATATTTAAGAGGGAGTTAGATGTAGCCCTTGTGGCCAAGGGGATCAGAGGGTATGGAGAGAAGGCAGGTACGGGTTACTGAGTTGGATGATCAGCCATGATCATATTAAATGGCGGTGCAGGCTCGAAGGGCCGAATGGCCTACTCCTGCACCTAATTTCTATGTTTCTATGACACATTATTGGCAACAATGCTGAATACAAGATACAGTGTAGAAAATATGCAGAATGTCGTTTATTTCGCATCTGCTTTACTTAGGATGCTCCCATTTACAAAGATCACCGAAGACATTTTGAAAATTATCTGGATAAGGCAATGATAAAACATTGCTAAATGGGTTAACGTTTTGTTCCCGCGTTATTTACCACATTACTAAAACCAATGCTTGGACTGCTCAGAGCTCAAAAACATGTGTTATGTCTGGAGGATATTCTAACGCTGTATGTGGTTAAAATCAACGGTTTCAGCCTCAAACTATATTTAAGAAAATGAAGGTGACACCAATTAGATTTATTCATTATTGGGATTTACTTCTAACTATTAATTAGCCTGTGACCCCGCCCTGGTGTAAGAAATTGTAATTAATAGGAGCCTCGAACAAACTTGTTGTGATAAAACAGCCTTCTATTCATTAAGTATAATTGTCAATATAGTGGCTGTAATTCAGCTGCGCAAAGCAGTAATCTCAAATGCCATGTAGGTCATTGACAGACCTTATGCTATTACCAGCTGAAGCTACCAATGTCATTATGGTAGATGAACAGTATTTGTCATTGCTCCAGTAATCTGATCAGTTAAACTTCACTTATATTATAAACTGAATGGGCTCCACCGTGGAAAATTATGAATGCCATCTAGTTCAGAGACGGAGGAGATTTGCATCAATTAACAATTATTCAGTTCTTGGTATAAACTACCTATAGATCGTGCTATAGGTTAACGGGTTAACGAGTGAATGTGCATAATCTGCATGCTCAAACGTTCAGTTGATCACTATGGTGGTGGCGTATGATAGTCACATTGGTGCGATCAAGACAGAATTTCCTGTAATAATTTACCTCATCTCAATTTACGTTCGCATATCATCACATATAATCAATGACAACAGAAAATGGGTGTTGGATCACAAAGCAATTAATGAAATTATGGCTCAATGGAATATCGAATTGATATGTTTGTTTCCAGGCACATTCACTGGTTGCAAAAAACATGTGGCATAGCAGTGACAAAAATACCACAAGGAGAAAGAAGTTTCGTGTGTCTGCCTTTATTTTGCCTTATGAGTCGGGTCTTGCAATACCGTCAGCAAGATCCCGCTAAAGTCAGCAAGATCACGCATGGCGCTGGTGTCAGCGGAACGGGTTCAGTCACTACATATTGTGACTGGATAGAATGGTTACATCTGCAAATAATATTATGTTTTAATGTTTGGTTAAGCAGAGTAGATATGAAGTATCAAACTAGTTCCATGGCATACCTCATGTACCTTCGGTTATGGTCACACATATACAACGACACGTCAAGGTCACGAAGAGTTTAGAGGCTCTGAACTACCAATGTTTGTTAATTACAAAAAACTATTGGTTTCGACCATCCCCAGGTAGTTGAAACAGGGTTTGGCTCATACAGGAGTAGATAATGATATATTTTTCGGGTCTCACTCCACCAGGGCTGCTACAAAGTCAGCAACAAGGGTTATTTACGTTCCGCTAGACCACATCCTGGCGACTGCAGGATGGGCGAACGAAATTCTGAACATTTCATAATAACCAATTTGCCAACTCAATTCAGGGGTTAGTTACTCCTGAATGAGAGGAGTTACTATTTTCTGTGGAATTCTCTGCCACAGAAGGAAGTCGAGGCCAGTTCATTGGCTAAATTTAAGAGGGAGTTAGATGTGGCCCTTGTGGTTAAAGGGATCAGGGGGTATGGAGAGATGGCAGAGATGGGATACTGAGTTGTATGATGAGCCATGATCATATCGAATGGCGGTGTAGGCTCGAAAGGCCGAATGGCCTACCCCTGCACCTATTTTCTATGTTTCTATGTTTCTATTTATTCATTATGAATGTGCCCCTCATCTGTCAATGAAACAGATGTGGTTGTGGAGATTCGTTTCTCACGACATGAAATCACAGAGCTTTGAAATCTTCACGGAATCACTCGCGTGACTCCGAAATAAAATAGTAAGATTAAACGAGAACTTACCAGTTTGAAGTTTGATCTTTAATTTATGAGGTGTTACAGTGAGCGATTACGTGTCCTTCGCTCCCTGCCCTTTCTTATAAAGATCACTCGGTAGTTCTAGTTTTCTCTAAGTCTTACTGTGTTACTTCGACTGCTGTTATCCGCGATTTGACACCGCTGCTTTGAAGATTGACACGTATGCGGACTGACGGGGCTTCTTCACGTAATCGCTCACCGTAACTCCTCATAAAAAAATAGATCAAAACTTCAAACTGGTAAACTCGTTTAATGTTACGATTTCATTGTTGAATCTGGTAAGCTAGAAGTTGAGGGAAGACCTAATAACAGTATATAAAATTACAAAAGGCATAGCTTGGCCAGAACCTTCTCTTCGGGTGGAAATCGAAATGTCGAAGACCAGAGAACATAACGTGAGAGGGGCAAGTCTTTTCCGCAAAATGGCGGGTACCTGGTGCGGGTGATGCTTGACGCAGATATGACAGTGGCATTTCAGAGGTTTATAGGCACATCGATGTGCAGGTAATGGAAGGACCCATGCAGGCAGTGATTGGATTCACATTGCAGGCCAAAGGGCCCGTTCCTATTCTATGCTGAATTATGTGACGCATTTAACCCTTGGCTCGGTCCAGCTTCTAACAACCTGTGTTCATCCTATGTTATCACACTTACAATATGTGCATACAAGGCACAGGATGTCGGAAGTGACTCTTGCCAAGTGTATTCTGAACCACACTTTCTCTCCATCTACAGTATCAGCTGCACACAAGCAACCTTGTTTGTTCCATTCTTGAAGTTAAGGAACAAATTTGCCAGATTTCATCTTCCTTTCGTGAATACAAACATATTGCTTTAATTGCTTTAAGCATCTCAAACTGACCAGTATTCTTCACTAGTTGCAAAGCTTAACTCTTTCCAACAATGTCTCTGCCGGTACGTTGGGTACTTTCAAGAAAGAGCTCGATAGGGCTCCAAAATATACCGGAGTCATGGCATATGGGCAGAAGGTAGGAATGGGCGACTGATTGTGAATGATGAGCCATGATCACATTGACGCTGGATCGAAGGGCCGAATGACCTACTCCTACACCTATCGTCTATTGTCTATGTTATCTGTTAATAAAATATGTTAAGATAACTGGCAAGACACAAAATACTTTAATAACCCAGCGAGATAGGCAGCATCCCTGGGGAAAAGGAATGGATGTCAGATCGTATCGAGACCCTTCTTCAGACTTAAAGTCACGGGGAAGGGAAACAAGACATATAGGCGACGATGTAGAGAGATATAGAACAAACGAATGCAAAATATATTCAAAAAGTAACAATGTTAAAGGAAACAGACCACTGTTAGCTGTTTGCTAGGTTAGAAAGAAAAGCTGGCGTGACTTGGGTGGAGAGGAATGGACAGAGAGGGAATGCAGCGGTTACCATAAGTTAGAGAAATCAAGATCCTACCACTGCGTTGTAATCTGCCCAAGCACAATATGAGATGCTGTTCCTCCAATTTGCATTTGGCCTCACTCTGACAATGAAGGAGGCCTAGAACGGAAAGATCCGTGTGGGAATGGGAAGAACATGAACATTTGCCTAACCTGTAAGGACTGTTGTGGTCCCTTGAGAGAGTCAAATGGGGAGATATAGGGATAGTGGTTGCATATACTGCAACCCCCTGCATTCCCTCTCTCTCCATTCCTGCCTCACCCAAGTCACAACAGCTTTTCGTTCTCACCTAGAAATCAGCTAACAATGAAAGAGTTAATTACTGTTATCGGTTGCTGTCATATTTAAGCTTTCCTGTTGGGAAGGAGGGACCGGAGGCAATTGCTATTGCATTGTGGGACACCTGGCCAAATATCATGGCGCGGTTTATATTAACTGAGTTGAATAGTTTAATCAGATAAGTAGAGGACAGTGGGGTACAGCTAATGCCATTGGAATGTCTAGCTTTTGCAAAGAGTGAATAACAACTCCATATTTGGATGTTGCTGGTGTTTCCTGGGACACCACCTCATGCAATTGATGCTGAGTCTGGCGGTATATTAAACCCGGTTTTCTGATATTTCTGTGTGTGTTGCTGGAGAAGTCAGACGTAACACTGTTGCCTCTGGATCCCTGGAACCACACCCGTCGGACGTAAAAAGTAATGCTTTGAATGGTCTTAACTGTGTTACTTTGTCTGTTATTAAGTGAACTTTTTCATTGGTGTAGTAACGCTGGCTCTCACTGGGACCATCAACAGATGAATGTGCAGACATTACTGGGACTGGAAAGGGAAAAAATGGAGCTCTAATCGGACCAATTGTGACTGACAACCCATAGAAACTCATGGGAACGCCTATCGTCTGACGTTGATATGGTTATCAGCCGACGTTCTTAGATACAGACAAATTGAAGAACATTTGTGTGTTGTGTATGTATTTTGTGTATGTATTTTTCAGACGTCGGCCAGGTTGAGACACGCGGGGCGATTCAGTTGAGAAGTCAACCGCGTTGAGACACTTGGGGCTAGGTAAGATGTCGGCCGCTTTGGGACACTTGGGACTGGTTAAGAGGTCGGCCAGGTTGAGACACGCGGGCCTATTTTAAAAATTGGATAGAGCAAACTGCAAATAGTTTGTCGCATATTTAGCTACTGGAAAACTAGCCGGCAATTGGACACAGCAAACTAGAAATGGTTTGTAGTAAATTTTGCTACTGGAAGTAGCCGGCGATTGGCTCTGCAAACTAAATTATTTGTCCTACAAAAATAAGCCGGGCAGAGAAAATCTCGCGGCTATGGGGAATAATTTGGATGAAAGTTACGGGGTAATGCACGTACAACACATGTGTACTTTGAATCCTATGCATATAAAATATTAACATAAGTTGACGAAACGTTTGTGATATGAATCATGGCTAGCAGGGAGCACATGAAGTAAATAAACGGAGAAAATGAACATAGAATTTAGAACTGGCCAGCAGCGGGCACATGGAAATAAAGGACAGGAAATTGAAAGTATAAACTGTTAAATAGGTAGAAAAGAGAAAAGGAAGGTTAATTCTAAGAATTAAGGAATGCAGGAAACAAATGGAAAAATAAAACAATCGGGCCGCAAATTTAGCGACAAGTGGAAAAAGAGAAAAAAAACAGTGAAAAAAAGAGGGGGAAGAAATTGTGCAAAACGAATTAACCCTGACCCGAAACGTTCTGAGTTACTCCAGCATTTTGTGCCTATCTTCGGGTTAAAACCGACATCTGCAGTACCTTCCTGCACATTAAGATAACTGTTTAATGGCTTTCAAACCGTTTGCCTCCTCTA